>NW_022987826.1:358065-561529 GCF_902827165.1 Trematomus bernacchii | reverse complement strand
GTTCCTTCAAGTATAATAGCACACTGCTAGAGGTAAAGTATGGTGTAAGTAGTTTGACAGCAGGTAATTGTTGGGGGGATAGCTGTATGTCTCGGTTATGTTATGTTCCACTGACACCGCAGGGGGAGGCGAGAGGATCCATCGACTGACGAGCACCTACTGTATTTGTTAGAAGCTGGCTCACAATTACAATAAAACGAGAGGAAGTTCAAACAAAAGCTGCGAAAAAGTAATTCATTTCAAACAAACACTCTTGCTTGCTTTGGGCGTGTCTTGTTTTATAATCTAAGTTAAAGGACACCTATCATGCTATATTTAAATGATATATTGTAGGGCCATACCTATATAAGGTATATTTATACGTTTCTGTTTTCAAAATACCAAACAGATCATGCATTTTAGCCATGCCTCATTTCGCTCTATGTGCTGTTGGCTGTCTACGGGGCTGATTCTGTGAGCTGCAGCTGACCACGCCCCCCTGCAGGAGAGGTGAGCCGCTCTGATCAAGTCAAGAGGGGGAGAAAAATAGATCTCCGTCCTCCGTGTTTTATTTATATATACGGTCTATGGTTTTATTATATTATTATAGGCCTATAGAGTCGTTATTCATTTGTTTTAAAGCTCAATAAATAACAAAGAAGACCTTTGACCGGCACCTTTCTAATTTTATCCGGAAGATTTAAACTTTAACGGACATCTTGACCGGCGAAAGAAACTGAAACTGAAACTCTGCCGCACGGTCCCCTCGTTCCTTGGAAGAGGCGGAGAGGTGGGTGTTTGTCATCTGCTGGTGGACTAACCGGAGAGAATTACAGTGCTTGCCTCGACGGGGAGGGATTGCATTGAATTAAAGCAGCAGGAGCAAACGCTTGCCTCTCGGGGAGGGAGAAAGAAAGCCACAGCGGAGAATAAACAGAAAGGTAACCATGGTAACTATGGGCGGGAAGTCTTCTTCGCTGCTTTTGTGGCAGACTACAGCGCCACTTACAGGCCTGGCATATGTACTACAGCGTCTCCAGCGCTTTCGAGCGGCAATGGCCGGCCGTGGCCCAACCCCACATTCCCCTGATAGGTGGAGAGTTGGCCCAATAGCCGTAGCGCCACCGTCCTGACGTCATAGACAGTGTTCAAATCTGGATCAGTTTTTATCAGATCTGTTGCAGCCCCTTTTTTAGAGATTTGGGTATGGAGGAAAATAGAGAGGGTTGTGTTTTCTGACACTTGGTGAGTTCCCTGGAACACCGGGGACACATATTCATGTAGAAAAGACGTACAAAAGTGCATTTTGCATGATAGGTCCCCACTATACATATAAATAATACCAACCAAGGCTTTGACCCAAATAGCTCAGTCTATGTAGTATAAAAAACACTATAAGACACATCAGCAAAATGTGGAACATAACTGTTGTGTTTTAAATTATAATAAATGAACATAGGTGCATCGATGTCATTTCTAAACTAGATTTCATCTTGCACGGGATCGAACCAGCTGTGACCTTAAACTAAGCCTTTCATTTTATTTCAAAAAGCTCTGTCACTGCATCTTGCACGGTTTGCAATGCTATCGCAGTGACAATATCTGTCTGCTTAATTTTACACACCTGGCAACCAAGTTCTTAAATCCCTTCTGTGGTAGTTCAGAAAGAAGAGTCACAGGTTGACATGTGTCAGGTTGACAGACTCACAATGTAAAACAATACCAGTGTTGATGTTAGCACAGGTAACATCATCTCAATCAATAAAGGTGTGGTGACATGTTGCTATCTCGTGTTTGGAATGTCGCTGCTTGCACAGCCTTTTTATCAACTATTGTATTGGACACTAAATCCAAAGGAAATACTAATTTGTGTGTACCTCCTTTCCTCATACACACTTGATTTTAACTGCAAGAGCAGGTCTAGTTATTAGCACATGTACAAATTACTCTTTTTTTTTAAAACGGGTGATTTCCTCCAAACACTTAACACAATTCACAAATCCACACTACAAGTGCAGAACACCTCATATATCCTGCACAATGAAGCACTGCAATCAAAACTACACAAGCCTTTACCAAAATTAAACTTTTCCACTTGGCGCACACTTCATTCATATCACCAGATTTGTGTTTACCCAACTACACACTTCTGTGCTCAATCAAAAGCCTGTTCATCTTTTGTTTGCTGTGTTCTGTGTGCAAATAGGGATTTTCCACAGAAATATGTGCAGAAACATGAATATACAGTTAAAACAAACCATTTTATTTGTCTCCACAACTAACCAGTATTGTGTACAACCCATACAGTTACAGTTGTGTGAACCATATATGCCCTCTATCAGATACTGTAAATGGAAAATAAAACCTAGAGTAAGAAATGCACAGATCTTCTTTTCTCCAATAAACTGACTCGGTTTGGCCACAGCACCTCATCGACATCAGACATGACATCTTCCCTTCTTCACTGTCGTATCTAGCCCTGAACAGCCCCCACATACACATCCTCACATGCCTGTTCCACTGCCTGCAGAAGAGGCATGCACCCTCGAGGCTCATGGTACACCTTCCATCTCCATGGAGTTGAGCTGGACTCTCTCTCTTATCGTCAACCAATGGTTCATAAACTGGTTAACTAACATTGCCATGATTTCTTCACACACTGATATCTTTAAAAGAAGCAAAAACAAGGTATGTTTTTCTAAATAAATGCCTAAAAGGTAGGGCTTAGGTAGCGTGACAGACCGCTGCGTCATCACTTATGCTCTTTTTACGTGTAACATTTCATTTATATTTCAAAGGTTAATTATATTTGATGTGAAACACAATGTACCATGCTGTTATGATAACGTTCTTTATCAGCCTTTGAAACTGAAACATTTTTGGGAGAACAAATAAATAATTAAAAAAAGACTTATTGCCTGAATTGACTAATATGAGTCGACTAGACACATCTTTAGTCGAGGGCAGCATTACTAAAAGGTCACTGCATCCTAACAGGGAGTTCAGGATTAGGCTTATATTTTAAAGGTCCCATGTCATGGCCATTTCTACTGATCATAGTTCCATTGTTGAGGTCTATTAGAATAGATTTATATTGTTCAATGTTCCAAACTCACATTGGTTTCTCATACAGCATCTCTGTATAGTATGTGTATTCACTCTCTGTCCTACACGGCTTGTTGGAGCTCCTGCCTCCCCCCCCCCCCTGTGAGCCCACTGTGCTCTGATTGGTCAGCTCGCCCACTCTGTTCTGATGAGTCCACCACCGTTACAGCTGAACATCAGTGATTATGTGTTACAATGGCGTTTGTTAGCAACCAGGAAATGACACCAGTAATGACAAACAGATGAGAATGCTGCGTGGGGTCTGGGTGCCGTGTTGGCGGGACGTTGCAGGGCGTTCTGGGGCAGCATAGACAGGTCTTTTCTGTGTTAGAGTTTTACTCGCTACAGGGTGTACTTTGAGGGTTTGTGACTCTGCAGACCGTTTACATGCAGAAAAAGCTACATAACACACAAGGGGACGGGTAATAACCAGAAAAGCATGACATGGGACCTTTAAAATAAAAAGCCCTAGGATGTAACTCGATCCTCACATAAAGCTCAAGTTGAAGTTTGTTTTTCAAAATAAAATCCCCAAAAAACAAGAAGCCAGACACTGCTATCATTACCAACATAGCGCTGGCAATATTAGCAATATGAACACACCAAGAGTTACAGTAAACATTTCTCGATGGAAAACGTTCTAGTGATTATTACACTTGTTCATTTGTAATTGGATGATAGGATGGGGTTGTGTTGTTGGGGAGTGGGGGGTAGTACCGCACAGTAGGTGTCTACATGACCGCATTTTGCCATATGACACAGACATAGACCAACAAGGCGTATAAATATACAAGCATCACTGTGGTGGATATGTATATGAATTCCTAAATCCACCTTACTTTATTCTGATCTACCACAGATAGTAAACACGTATCTTCACTCAGGTGTATTTCCACAGGCCCTTAAAAAATGCAGTCATTAAACCACTCTTAATAAAGAACAATCTAGACGCCTCATTAATAAATGATTATAGGCCCATATCAAACTTGCTGCCATGACCAGTGAATTTCCCTGTGGGTATAAATAATGGTCCATCTTATCTTAACTTATATTAGACCGACTGGAAAACCTGGTTGGACTTTCTTGCTACAGTTCTAAATTGGTTTGAATCCTACTTAAAGGAAAGGACACACTTTGATTCTATAGGTAACTCACATCCGAGTGGACAGATATGACAAGCGGAGTTCCTCAAATCTCCATCTTGGGGCCTCTTCTCTTTAACATCTAAATGCTTCCAGTGGCTCAGGTAATAGAAAACAACAGAATCAGTTTCCATAGCTATGCAGACAATACTCACATTTTCATAACCATTTGAGTACTAATTCAAGCACTGAGTAAGTCAATTGAACGAATCAATGACAGGACGTGACAGAACTTTATTCAATTAAACAAAGATAACTGAGATAATAGTTTTTGAGCCAAAGAGATACGGAAAAAAGTCAGAACTTAGCTTCAATGGGCAAGGTTCAAAACAACAGAGAAGGCCAGCAATCTAGGTGTAGTCATGGACTCTGACCTGAGTTTCAACAGTTACATTAGGACAATTACAAAGTCAGCCTATATCTCCTTAAGAATATTTCTAAGATGAAATAACTTTCTTAGCAGGAATTGGAAAGTCTTGCAGGTCTTACTAAAACAATGTATAAGTGAGCTGCAGCTGATTCAGAACGCTGCTGCCCGTGTCCTCACTAACACCAGGGAAGTGGATCAATCACTTCAGTTCTGAGGTCTTTACACTGTCAACTACTGCCTGCTTTTAAAGCACTGAATGCTTTAAGGCTAAAATACATTTGTGATCCCCTGCTACATTATGAACCATCCAGAACTCTCAGGTCTTCTGGTCTGCTTTCTGTCTCCAGAGTCAGAACTAAACATGGAGAAGTTCAGTTATTATGCTTCAAACATCTGGAACAAACTCCCAGAATCCTGCAGGTCCGCTGTAACCCTCAGTTCTTTAATTCATTACTTTATTCTTTGATTAAATCCACTATTCATATCTTACACTGCATTTAGATATGTATTCCTGTATTTTATATTACATAAAATGTATATATATATATATAACATATATATTATTTCAGTTTGTTTTATTATTCATTTTATTCTCTTGGCTTTTTCATGACATTTTATAATGTGTTTCTGCTGCACTTAATGCTCATCATGTTTCTGTCTGTGTTGAAATAAGCTATCTAAATAATCTAGCCTTGCCTTGCACAGTTTAATTTACTGTAGCTACAGCAAAACAAATAACCTGGTTTCCACAGAAGCATCAGTAATTGTTCTGTTTTCCATTTCTTATGAAACAGTCTAATATTTAATCTAGGGTGTGTCAATATGTACGTGTATACCGTCTAGATGAGGTATATAAAGAACCCTAACCCTTCCATGACTATCACGACTCTTGCTGCAGCTGCAAGTACTACTTCATCTGATCATCACAGCAAGGTAAGGGTTTAGTTCTTTAGTTTGTTTTAAAAATAAAAACTGTGAAAGTTAAACTATAACCCTTGAGTACAATATGTCAAGGAACAAAATATAACGAAAATGTATGAAGTTGTGTCCACTGCAAGGGAAACACTGCTCATAAAAGCAAACTTTACTCCAGGTACTTTAGTAATTGTTACATTTTACATTTTACATTTCTAATCTTTACACAGATGGAATCTGTTGTCTACTGCATCGTGCTCCTCTGTTTGACCAGTGGACTGTGGATGGAGGCAGATGTACGTACTATTTGTTATCCATAGCTACGGATAATACGGATGTAATTCATTAAAAAGAATAGACTATTTTAATGAATATCCTGCTCCGTCACATGCAACATTATCTTTTTCAAATATAATCACAGGAGGTTTCACAAATGTAGTCTCTTTTTTGATGATAAGATAAAGGGATGTAATAATAAGTAATGGGGATGGAGACTCAAGTTTGATGTGTAGATCCCACTGTAGATCAATATCACAGATACATTAAAGTTTGGTCACAGTTACTTTAGGGAATATTAGAAAATAATTCATTTGTAACACTATTTCCAATCAAAGCTTCTAGCGTTATCTGAACTATGAAACATAACCTGTTCATTCCTAATTATGTGTTCTTTACATCCACAGGCCAAAGCTGAGGAAAAGGGTTGGTGGTTCTTTTGATAATAAAATACAGCATCCAACACTTTCTGACTGCAGCCAAATGAAGATGGCATCCTATTGGACAGCATCTGTGTTCTGAATTCATTGCTTCTGTTGCTCTCTCAATGAATTAAGTATTTATTATTAAGTCTTTTTATATGACAATTGTAGATTGCAGTGGGAGCTGCCCCCCTGGTTGGACCAAGCTTGGCTCTCGCTGTTTCATCTTCAAGAATCAGGCAATGAACTGGGCTAGTGCTGAGGTACTGAAATGACAACAATAGTGCATTAACTGGAACTTTTAATGTTTGGCATATTCTCTAAAACAGATTTTGAAACAACATTGTTTGTCTGTGCGTACTTTAACTTTGTTTCCCCACCATAGAGAGATTGCCTTGCCCTCGGAGGGAATCTGGCTTCTATCCAATCGACCACCGAATACAACTTCATCAGAAAGTTGGTGAGAACAGCAACAGGCCAAGATCTAAACTTTTGGGCTGGAGGCCATGATGCTGTCATGGTGAGTTATTTATATATTCTAATGTAGAAGTTGCATCAAAGATATAAGGACTGTACAAAAACCCTTTTATATAACAATTTTCATTGTCACAATTAACTTTATTTTTCAAATGGCATTATGACTAAATATAAGCCACTCAGGAAGGCCTTTCATTCATGTCTGGAGAGTCAGATAACATTGAACAAACTATATGGAATACCTTAGACTTTGTACTTTGAATACGACTGCCTTAGGGACTCCGTAGGACAGCAGAGACATTCAAAAAGTGAATTTACTTTAATCTCTACTAGTTAATATCACTAAATAAACAATGAATGAATTGGCTTCATGAACATTTGACCAACATACTGAGATTGTCACTTAACTGTGCCTGTAAGCTCCATTATAAGCAATTATTTTACAACATAACGCACCACTAAATCAACAATAAGCTACCTTTGTAATGACACAACACCAGGCAGACTGCTGATAAGACCCAGTCTCACAAAGAAACGTGTAATAGCTACGGTGGTCCACAGGGCAAAACGTAGTATATTCACAAATAACCCTCTCAAGACGTCACATGATCGAAAACCTTCCTTGCCTGAGAAAAAAAATACACGAAAGAATACACTTCTTCTAGCGAGAAGTGCATATTGTACTTTTAAAATCTACGTCCAGTGGATGTGTAGACATGTCGTGCACCACGAGTTGACACAACGGATGCCAAACCAATTCTGAAGATCTCTACCCCAGACCCATGTATTTAGCTGGTTCTGAGAGAATAATCAACAGGCACTATAACACCTCTATCAGCTGACGCCAACAGGCAGAAACAGGGAGACACAACACTGAGAGCACAGCAGCCAAGGCTACAGGTGCCTGAGCTCAGTGAGGACAGTACAAACTGATAAACTGGGTCAAAGTTATGGGCCTAGGAAAATATTTCCCCAACACTACGTATGTAAACTATAGTGTTTGCTCTGCGCGCACCCCTTGAAATTGTGAGATTGCTCTTTCCCCATATTCATTTCTATTGAACAGCGTCCATGTTAAGTTATAGTCAACTCTCACGGGTTGAAAACAGTATTTCCGACCTCTGCGTTTTCATAGTAACTAAGGTGGTTGCTAGGGATGCATATCATTCCCCTCACTGTCTAATTATTTTACAGTGATATCTGCAGTACTCATCAACTAAAAAACATCAGTTTGTTAATTACACAACATTAATTGGTTTAAATTGTGTACAATGCTTTTGTGTTTTTCCGTTTTGATTCTGAGAGACACATTTATTTTTCAGAGTTTTGGAAAGCCGAAAACATTACGCTACCCATAATCCTCAGCTATCGTTGAAGCTCGGTGATTGGATGTCTTAGATGCACGTTGGGATATGGTGTTTATGCGATAGAAAATACGACAAAAAAGTTTTAAAGAAAATAATACTTTATTCCGCGTGTGCTTGCTTTTCTCTTTGGAAGTCATCACATGAATGCATTGTAATAAGTGGTTCGGCTGCATTCAATTAGAACTTTTTCTTGTGGGCTTTTGCTCTGGGTTTTGCATCTCTGCTTACGGGCCTGTACCCGATGTCCATAGTGTTTTTGAGGAATGGATGATGCTCAATGCCCCCCCCCCCCCTATCTGGAAGCGATTCTTCTGAGAAATAGAATATTGCAGAACGGTAGTACCATTTCAGGTTTGGGAGTTGTAGTCCTACCATTTCATTTGGAAGATATAACAGCCTTAGTCTCAGTGTAGCTTTGTGTGATTGAAATAGGTATACAAATGTGGGTAATATTTTCATTTTGATCATGTTTATGCGTCCTATCATTAAAGAATGCATTGTCATCCATCTATCATTGTGTCTAGAAAATGACTTTTCATTTATTTTCCTCTCAGGAGGGAGTGTGGCTGTGGAGCGATGGCTCTAAGTTTAGCTTCAGCAGATGGGGCAGGGGGGAGCCAAGCAACTATAGAGGAAAGGAACACTGTATGGAGGTTAACTATGGAGGTACAAAATATACAATTATATGTTGTCCTCTTTATTTATGCTTACAATCTTTTAAAGAGAATTATAAAACATTTGAATTATTCCTTTTTAAGTTGTTACTTAAAAACATGACAAAACAATACCTCTTTAATGTTGTCTTTCATTCATTCATCAGATAACTAATCTGTGTTGTTTTTGATGATCTTTAACCTGCAGCTAACAAACAAGTCAACGACGTAGACTGTCTCGACAAGCAACCTTTTGTCTGTTCCTCCTCCCTGAAATGATCACATCTTCAGTCAGGATGTCACTTCTACCAGGATGTCAGGCCTCGATGACATCAGTGTTTTGAAGATTTATCCACACTCCTGATTCACTTTCATATTTAATCAATAAACTGATTCACCCAGCTAAGCAATATTTCTGTTTAACATCTGTCTGTCCTGAACATGTATTTCTCTCTCTGTACTATGATACTAAAGCTGACCAGCAATCCAATCAATTAAAGCATAACTGAAAGCAAAATGCTTCATTATTTCCACATCTTCTAAATGTTCCATCAGCCAGTGATGGAACTCATTTCATCGTCCTCTCACTACTTGAACATCTTCAAAATCAAATGGGAAATATTGTTAATTTCCACCCACGACTGTAATGTGAATATTAGAAGTAGTAAAGTACACTGCATGCCGTTAAACCACTGCATACAAATATTGCGAAATGGAAAACAATTTCAAAAACATAATTTAAAGGGGACCTATCATGCAAAATGCACTTTTGTACGTCTTTTATACATGAATATGTATGTGTTTGAACACTGTCTTGACGTCAGGACGGTGGCGCTACGGCTATTGGGCCAACTCCACCAATCAGGAGGAGACAGCCACGGCCATTGCCATTTGAAAGCGCTGGAGACGCTGTAGTACATATGCCAGGCCTGTAGATGGTGCTGTTCTGCCCTTATCTTCCCTTCCAAAAACAGAGCTAAAAAATGTCAAATTGAGCAAAATGAGGCATGGCTAAAATGCATGATCTGTTTGGTATTTAAAAAAAAAAAAAAGTATAAATATGCCTTATATAGGTATGGTCCTACACTATATTATTCAAATATAGCATGATAGGTCCACTTTAATGAAGGCATTCATGTTATTTTCTTGTATACACAGGAGGAACATTGCAGTCTCCTTTTTCCGTAGATTATTTTAGCAGCTTAATACTTTTTAATTCTTTGGTCAATTTAAAAATAGAGGTTTGTTATTTTTGAATAAAAAAGCACATTGTTGAGGAGGCTCTAAACATACTGAAGGACCACGTCCAATCATTCCAATATGCAAAAAGAAGTGACATGTGTTTCCATTACTAAATCATCATCAACACCATGCCATCCCTTTTGAATATTCATGTGTTTATATGTGGATGGCACAACATTTTGGATTCATAAAAGCTGAAATAAAGTGAGTGAAGCTTTTTCACTAACAGTAAAGGTTGTTTTAACCGTGGTTTCATACTTAACCCTTGATTGTGCAGAGAGGGAGTTACACAGTCACAAGATGGAGGAATACTGGTTCTTGTAGGTAATCATACGTCCTGTCATCTACAAAATACTGACTTTATTCTCAAAATTCTGACTTTTTCTCAAAATTCAGATTTTTTTCTCAAAATTCGGACTTTTCTGAAAATCTAAAAATTCAGGAAATGGAAATATTTGCGTTGCAGCAGCATAAAAAGACAAGGCATTGTACATTAGAGAAATTAAAAGACTAGAAAGAAACAACCCATTATGTAAACATCTCAAATAGAAATAAAGGTAGACTTCTTCTTTTCTCTGTAACTCTAACTAGTACTGTCTGTTGCTGATATCTCTGACTGGATGTCCCACAATGTGTCTCCCAGCAGAGTTAAAGTGCTGCTGCTTCCCATCATGCACCAGGGCTTTGCATTGCATCATGGTATATTGAGGCGACTGCTGGGGAGAAAAGAGCTGGTGTCTCTGTTTTCAAAGAGTCACTTCTCCTGATAGGTGTCGTCTAGCAAAACAACACTAAACTGACCCAGGAAGTGAGCTGCTCCTGTCTCCGTCTCTAATGGGGGAAGAGAATCACACCAAATCTGAAGCTTTTTGATCATTATAAATATGGAACAAAGATATAAACAAACCATCAAACTGAGACAAAGACAGGCCACGAGTCCTTTTTCTCAAAATCCTGATTTCTTTTTGGCAAAATTCAGACTTTTTTTAAAAAATCTCAAAATTATGACTTTCTCAAAATTATGAATTATTTCTAAAAATGTCAAAATTCTGTATCCATATATTTCTGATCCATCAAGAATGGAAGAAGTCATCAAACTGAGACAAAGACAGGCCACGAGTCCGACTCAAGACACAGACTTTATTCATTAGATCAGCTGCTTACATTGAAAGTACATGAGTGTTAATGATGAGACAATCATCATGTGATTGGTCTGTTAATAAACCCATCTAACCCAGATCAGAGGTTTACATTCACCCCAGAAGCAGCCGTGTTCATTCAAACATCATCGTGCTGTTTAGGGAAGATTAGTTTCCTAAATGCAAATAAGGCTCATCGAATCTGACCCTTCTTAAAAAGTAATGACCATGTTTGCATGAGAGTAAAAAGCCAGCATTAAAATAAAAGCTGCACACTGTGCCGCTCAGACTCTGCTGTGTAGGGCCACGTTATATTTTAAATATTCACAGGGAAGCCGGTCATTGAGCTCAAATGCATGCACGCTGTGGTTTGCACTTTATGTTCACGTTTGCACTTCAGACGTTATTATATGTTAGTTTGTAGACATCATATATTATATTGTGCAGAAGTGATTGAACTCGTCACTATGACCTGTTCTTAACGAGCCTCAGTAACCCTTTACTGCTGCCATTCAAACTGAAGTGATGTCACGTGTTCACAAACTACAGATGGTGGGAAGACTTTTGGATAAATGTACATTTTCCTGCAGTTTCAGAATAAAAGCCTCCGTGTGGAAATAAATCAGAATGGACTTCCTGTTGTTATTCAACCTCTTTCTGAGTTTCATCTTTGCAAAGACTGACTTTTGTTTTGAGCTTTTTCTTAAAATCTTACAATCCTGGTTTCTTTTTGAAAAACTTTATTTTATGAAATCTCAACATTTAGATTTGTTTAAAAAGAAAATTAACATACAGACATTTTTTCAGATAATCTCAGAAATCTTAGTTTTACACTTTTATTATCAGCCCCTCTCTCTTTTTGGGGGGGGGGGGGATCACTCCTGCAGAGAACACAGAGACACTGAGGAACCAGACACAAACCCAAACCCAGCGTAGAGAGGTTCAGTGAATGTGGTTCTGAAGGTGTGGAGGTGGATCAGTGTGTCAGAGGAGACTCTGTAGAAGGAGAGAGAGCCAGCAGGATGATCCAGATACACTGCTACTCTACCAGAGGAGGAGGAGGAGGGGGAGGAGGAGGAAGAGAAAAGGGAGGAGAAGGAGGAGAAGAAGGAGGACAAGAAGGAGGAGGCGGGGGAGGCGGAGGAGGAGATGTTTGTGTTTCTGTTATTGTGAAAGACATAGTAACCACCACCAGAGCAGCTCAGACTCCAGGACTGATCATTCCTTCCAAACCAACTGTCCTCTCTGCCTCCTCTCCTGCTGATTCCTCTGTAAGTCACTGCTATACGAACCTCTCCTCTCCACTCGACCTCCCAGTAACAGCGACCAATCAGAGCTTCTCTACACATCAGCTGACACCAGGAGTCAAACCTCTCTGGATGATCAGGATATTTCTGCTTCTCCTTCACACGTGTCACCGTCCTGTTGTTGTCAGACAGTTGGAGGAACCTGCTCACTGTGTTTGAGTCCAGTGTGAGTCCACAGGAATCTGATGAGAGACACAGCAGGTATTAAAGGTTATTAAAGCACCTGTGATGTCCCAGTGTGAAGATGTTCATGATTAAAAACACACTTACACTTCCTGAGACCTCCTGGCCTCAAGAACCGGACTGCAGCAGGCTCCATGCTGAAAACAGGTGGGGGGTTAGTTAGTCTTTAAATCAGGGTTGGGGAACCTCCGGCCTCCGGGCCGTATACGGACCGCGAGACCATTTGGTACGGCCCTCGAGGCAATTTATAAACACACGCAAAAAAAGGAAATCTAGACCGCAAAAAAATTAAACAAGTGAGTGCCTGTTTTTCCTGGGTTAGGTCAGGGTCCTTGAACACAACACGAGCCTAACGTGTCATCACGTAGTATATGTCTCGTCTGACAGGGGTGCAGTTCTGACGGAGAGCACCAGAACGCCGCTCCACCACTTCACAAAGTGCAGTACCCATAAGGAGACGTACACATGCTGCAGTTTCTGCGTGGCTGTGTCTTTAGTTGAAAGCCCAGAGGAGATCTGTTCATCTGTCATACTGATCATACAGTCAATACCTTTGCTGTTATTAGCATCTGGTTAGCTAGCTATGCTAACGAATATAAGAAGCTTTTTCTACAACCAGTGAGGTAAAGGCACATCTTTATATGATCATTAAAGTTATAAAGAAATAAGAGAATAAAGTAAACAGGTATAAAATACTATATGACAGTAAAAACAAGTTGTTATTAATAAACAAGAATACAGTTTGAAAAGAGAGTGATTTGTAAAATATCCATAAAGAAAATCTGTTTCCAGTTCAGTTTCATATGGGTGTTGAGAGATGTATCCATAGATCTCCTCATGTTGCTCTCAAAGTGCACCAGATTGATGCTTTTGGAACAGGATATGGAGTTTAATCACGGCAGCATTTTTTTCTCGTAGAATTCTGAGCAGGCATTAGCTCCCCCTCCTCTTTTCTTTTTTTTAACATAGCATTTAATTTTAGGTGAGTTCTTTTTATAACTTGCATTATGTACTATGGAGGGGACATTGACAGAGGATTACTCACAAAGTACACAGTAAAAGTACTTCATTTTATTTCTGGTAGCAGTCAACTAGTACCGAGTCCAACAGTATCAGTTTTATTCAGAACGTATGGTAAAAAATATTTGTATCACTCATTGAATATAGCAGGAAAGAAAATGAAGAGCAGCTGATTGACCGAGTGCAGAATCGCTGTATAGTTTAAATCTCCTTAGTTACAATGTTGTCCATTTTAGACAAAGTCTTATTATATTTACAGCCCTAAGAACATTCATTTTCTGGGCTCAATATGTGTCTTGGCTGTTTTCGTTGTGATCGCTAAATTCACCTTGTTTATAATATTATCACGATAACACTGAACCAGATCGCTGGATCGCTAGAAACACCTGTCATCAGGCTGGCAAGGGCTGTTCCATGCTCTGCTCAACCTCCCACCTGGCAAGGGCTGTTCCATGCTCTGCTCAACCTCCCGCCTTCTCAATGGACTCAGTAGCGCCCCCTGCTGCCGTGGAGCATGTGTGAGTGAGCATGTGTGAGTGTGTATGAGCCAGCCACAGCGGAATATTACTGCCAAAAGTCACGTGAGTGAGTCACGTGACTTTTGGCAGTAATATTCCGCCGTGAGAAGAAAAAGTTTTGTACTTGTAAAAAAAAGTTGTGTACTGTGGTGCTGAATTTGTCTCTGAAACATGATTTATTAGAAAAATGTTATGTGTTCGTTTTTTCTTTGCAAAACTAAATGCATTAGTTTGTAAATAAATTCGGGTGTAAAGCCCGCCCACATTTCCGATATTACGTCATATCGGCAGCAAATCTGGATCAGCTCCGTTGTAGCCCTGTTTTTAGAGATGTGGGTACGGAGGAAAAGAGAGAGGGTTTTGTTTTCTGACACATTGTGAGTCTCCTGACACACCGGGGACACACCGGGGACACATAGTTATGGATAAAAGGAGACCTTTAATGAAAGGGGCAACATGTCTTCCACGATGTTTGCTATGTGCCCCATCTCCTCAGCCATGAACTCTGAGTGTAGCCCGATCTTAAAGAGACGTTTGATTTAGTTTTCTGTCCTCCCGTTATGCAGAAAGTCGAAGAGCTTAACGTAACGTAGGTAACAAGATCATTTCCTGCTCAGTAACTTAAATATAATTACTGCTGAACCAACAGTAAAGCGTTACACTACTGCGTTACAGACAAATGTAATCTGATTACTGTAACACGTTACTCCCAACAATGAAACTAATAAATCATTCTTTTCATTCCAGGGGAGGTTCTTCTGATTGGCCGTTTGCTAGGACTCAGAATAAAACATCTGGAAATGAATCAGTTTATTTATTCATGATGTCATTTCCTGTGCTAAATATAAAACACATCTGTGTGAATGTCATAGGTCATAGGACCCAGTTTCTACCTCCTCTATCAGACTGAGTGCCTCTCCATACCTGAGTGTGTCCAGTCCAGCAGACAGCAGCCTCCCCCCTGAGTCTCCTGGATGATTGTAGCTCAGGTCCAGCTCTCTCAGATGGGAGGGGTTTAAAGCTGAGGCCAGAGCATCACAGCCTTCCTCTGTGATCAGACAGCCTGACAGCCTGCAGACACACAAACAAGCCGTCAGATCATCTGAGGGTCCAGGACTGGAAGAGGGGGGGGGGGCTTATTACTGCATCATCTCTGTGTCATCTCTTCACCTAAAACTCTAGTCACTGCTTCACAGTTCAGATGGACAGCCATGGTAAGGGTCTTATTGATATGAAAAGATCATCAAACAAAGGACTAGATAATGATGTGAACAAAGACTAGAGAGGCCCTTGTGCTTTTGTTATATTGTATAATAGTAGTAATATATATGTAAACATACATCAAACAGAAGTATTCATGTGTTAATAAGCCCAATTTTCAAATAAATTCAGTCAATTCAAGTTGAAAACATTTTCTAACAAATCTTAGTTGATCAAATAAAAGCCCATTCACTTTTTTGCAGAGGTGGGACCAAGTCATTGTTTTGCAAGTCCGAGTCAAGTCTCAAGTCTTTGCGCTCAAGTCCAAGTCAAGTCTCAAGTCAGGATGGGCAAGTTCAAGTCAAGTCCAAGTCCTAAACTTTGACAAAACGAGTCTTAAACAAGTCATTATGTGCTTTTCACCAAATGTAATGACATCGATCAACAGAATAATACTTAATAATCAAACTGCTCTTTATTAGTCACATTAACCTGTTTCACGCCTTCCCCCCGGTACCGGGCGGATAAACGCGTCATTTGCAGGAAACAACGTCTAAGGAATCTTAATATTGAATAAAACTATGAATGTGTTATATCCATGTAACGGGAAGAAACTCAGCTAACTGATCTTTTTAATTTTTTTTTTCAAAAAAACCCCACAATGCTAGCACTCAGCCTCTGAATTAGCCTCGATCGAAAAAACGGGACCGACAAAGACACATAAACTCACTCAGAACTCCCTTATTACTTATCCTAGATGCACAACCAAACACTATTTTTTGGTGTCCTGGAGACACTGAATCTAACGGTGCCCACCTCAACACTCAGTGATAAACATTCGCGACGCTATCAACGAAAGCGTACATCATCACATGTGGAGCTAAGAAGCTAAACACGTAAATATATCTTACCTTGGTCAAAAGTGGTCTTCAATGGCATTAAAACGATAAAAAAACGATGCTGCAGTTAATCCATAGGTTCATCCTATGTGTCTGTGCCTTCTTTGAAATTATTTCTGATAATCCATAAGCAATACAACTGCGTTTTAGTTTCCAAACTCCAGAAGGAGACATTCCTCCAGTTTAGTTTCGCTTTCCACACGCGAAGCGGCAACATTTTTTCTTTACAATGTGTGTCTATGTAAGTATCCTCCTTCGATTCTATTGGCTCTAACGGTCACAAGGGTATGTCAACCAACCAGATCGAGCAAGGGGGGCCAGAGATAGGTCAAATCCACCCAAATGACCCCAGATGGCCCAGTTTTTGGCTAAATCTCTCTAAAAAGGTCAAATTTCACTTGTTTTGCATCAATCTTGATACAGGGTACTTATTATATGTTGTACTTTGGATTCCTAAAGCTTTTAGTCTACTAACCCATCATCCAAGGGTAGTTTTCACTATCTGTAAAAAATAATTTTTGGACGGACACTATAATTTACAGTTTTTTACTATGTAAAATCTGAATTTTCTTTAAAATAAAAAACATTTATATTGATTCTGACACTTCTACATCCAACTCACAGGTGTATCATTACTTTGAGAAAAGATTATTAATTTAACCCTTTTAGAAGGGAAGATATGGTCATTTGTTCTGGGAATGTCATTTTCGAGCCTGAGACCTGAAAAACAGGCTCAGAGTGGAACAGGTTAATAATTTAATAATCCATTTTCTCTCTGCTGGTAAAGTAACATGTTTTCTTCTATTTTAAGAGGGATCAGTAAGGTAAGGCTACCGTGACGGTTTGATTCAGAAGGAGTTTAATGGATAAGATCCCTGATGTTGAGGTGACCAGAATGTTTATTTCCACTGTGTACAACATGTTATAAGGGACCCACGATCTATCTTTATGCAAGGGATAATGTGCAGCGAGGCGGTCTTTATGCGGAAAAAAACCTGAATCTAGATCCCTCTGCAGGTGGTACTTTAACTATATTTTGATGATAATACTTTTCTACTTTTACTTGAGTAACATTTTGAATGCAGGACTTTTTATTGTAACCGAGTATTCCTACACCCACCTCTGGCAATAAATCCTGAGTGGTTACCAAAACAAAACCCTGCTCTGAAGGTTATTTTCATTTTACAAATCCTGCACTCAGCTTTGCTTTCTCCAATATCATTGAAATGCAGCCAGATGCTGCTTCTTTTTTCGGTTTTCGCTAATTTCTTGACTTTTTCCGACGCGCTTGCATTTAAATCCGGCTCCCCGTCTCCCCGTCGCTCTGTGTAGCTGGCCTGTACCACTACACCTGCTGTCTTTGGAGCGTCTGCCCCCCACCCTTCTTTCACATAATGGTATGATCCTAGTGTGTCCTCGCATATGATTGGCCGCATGGTGGCTCAGCAAAATAAAGTCCCGCCCCTGCCTGCAAGGATTCACAGCAAGAGTTGGAGCGGCTGAAGATTCTGCTCTCCCCGACGGGAGTCTGCTCTTCTAACGGCAGCTCGCGATCGGCGTGTTGGAGACCCCTGAATTAAATTATCAAGTCACCTCAAGTCAGAAGGCTCAAGTCCAAGTCAAGTCCCGAGTCATTGGTGTTCAAGTCCAAGTCGAGTCGCAAGTGTTTTGTGATTTTGTCAAGTCGAGTCCAAAGTCATCAAATTGGGGACTCGAGTCTGACTCGAGTCCAAGTCATGTGACTCGAGTCCACACCTCTGCTTTTTTGCATAACAAACCCTTCCTATGTATCCTTATTATAAGCAATCTGAGGCTTCTGTTTTAAAGGATGAGGCGCCAACAAAGGAAACCCTCTGGAGAGCTGAGATGTAGGCTGTGTTTTTTTGTTAAAGCATATTCAAGTATCAAGAATCATTTACCTACATTTGATTGATTTTGCTAACTTATAACTTATCTAATGAGGCGATATACCTCTAGTGAGATCCCCTTTGCATATTTTTCTGTATGTGGCCCTCAGTGGAAAAAGTTTGGACCCCCCTGATCTTTAACCTGTTAAGCCCTGAGCCTGTTTTTCAGGTCTCAGGCTCGAAAATGACATTCCCAGAACAAATGACCATATCTTCCCTTCTAAAAGGGTTAAATTAATAATCTTTTTTCTCAAAGTAATGATAAACCTGTGAGTTGGATGTAGAAAAGTCAGAATCAATATAGATGTTTATTATTTTAAAGAAAATTCAGATTTTACATGTAAAACTGTAAAACTGTAAATTATAGTGTCTGTCCAAATATTATTTTGTACTTATAGTGATAACTACCCTTGGATGATGGTAAGGTAGACTAAAAGCTTTAGGAATCCAAAGTACAACATATAATAAGTACCCTGTATCAAGATTGATGCAAAACAAGTGACATTTGACCTTTTTAGAGAGATTTAGCAAAAAGAAACCACTTCTGGGGTCATTTGGGTGGATTTTCCATATCTCTGGCCCCCCTTGCTCGATTTTGATGGTTGACACCTCTTTCTGACCGTTAGAGCCAATAGAATCGAAGGGGTGTCCCCCACACACACACGTTGTGAAGAGAAAGGGTGGGGGCTTCACGCATGTAATTTTGCATCAGAGTGAACCTATCTCTAGCTTTGACATCTGGAAACGGAAAAGCAGTTTTAATGCTTATGGATTATCAGAAATCATTTCAAAGGGACACAGACACATTGGATTAACCTATGGATTAACTTAAGCAGCGTTTTTATCGTTTTAATGCCATTGAAGACCACTTTGGAGAGACTACAGAGCCAAGGTAAAAATGTGAGCATTTTTAGCTACCTAGCGTCACCTGTTTTGATGTCCGTTTTTGCTTATAACGTCGCAAATACGTATAATTCAGTGGTAATGTCGGTGTCAATAGATTCTGTGTCACCTCACGATGTGAATCGATGTGTTGGATGTGGTGAAAAGATAAATAATAAGGTTTTGTGAGTGATTTTCGGTGCAGTAAGGTGTTAGCATTTTTCGCTCGTTGCTAATTCAGAGGCTCAGTGTTAGCATTGTGGGTTTTCTTTAAAAAAAAAAAAAAAATGATCAGTTAGATGAGTTTCTTCCCGTTACATGGATATAAAATATTCATAGTTTTATTAAATGACCATGCCCTCAGACACTGTTTCCTGCAAGATGTTGCGGCAGTACCCCGGTACCGGGGTCTCTCGGGCTTAACAGGTTAAAGAAGTTTGTGCCAATAACCATTTTGTGAATTGTGACAGATGTATTGTGTCTTGTTTCACTTCAATTATGTTATTGATGATGGTATTCCCACACCACAACAGCATGGCTGATGTTGGTATTGACTTTTATTGCTGGCTAAATCAAACTGTATTGGTCTCTGACCTGAGAGTCTTCAGTTCACAGTGTGGACTCTCCAGTCCAGCAGACAGCAGCTTCACTCCTGAATCCTGCAGGTCGTTGTTACTCAGGTCCAGCTCTCTCAGACTAGAGGACTGGGAGCTGAGGACTGAGGACAGAGCTTCACAGCTTCTCTCTGAGAGGTTACAGCCACTCAGCCTGAAGAGACGATGAGGACAACAGTTATTCAGAAGACAGCAGTGTATTAATAACTGATTCACTAAATCAAATGATCTCTGTACTTACAGAGCTTTGTTGGAGGCTTTGACCACTGGCAGCAGCCTCAGAAGAGCCTCCTCTGAAGCAGAGTATTTATGCAGGTCAAACACGTCCAAATCTTCTCCTGATGACAGTAAGATGAAGACCAGAGCTGACCACTGAGCAGGAGACAGTTTATCTGTTGAGAGACTTCCTGAACTCAGGTACTGTTGGATCTCCTCCACTAGAGAACGATCATTCAGTTCATTCAGACAGTGGAACAGGTTGATGCTTCTCTCTGCAGACAGATCCTCATCCATCTTCTTCTTGATGTACTGGACTGTTTTCTTGTTGATCTCTGAGCCACTTCCTGTCTGTGTCAGCAGGCCTCGTAGGAGTTTCTGATTGGTCTGTAGTGAAAGACCCAGGAAGAAGCGCAGGAACAAGTCCAGGTGTCCGTTTGGACTCTGTAAGGCCTGGTCCACAGCACTCTGGTAGAGATGTGTTAGTTCAGGTTTGACTTCAGACTTCTGGGAGGTTGTTGGTTCTTCTGCCAGCAGGTTGACTCCAGAGTTGATGAAGGTCAGATGGACATGAAGAGCAGCCAGAAACTCCTGAACGCTCAGATGGACGAAGCAGAACACCTTGTCCTGGTACAGTCCTCTCTCCTCTCTAAAGACCTGTGTGAACACTCCTGAGTACACTGAGGCTGCTCTGATATCGATGCCACACTCTGTCAGGTCGGACTCATAGAAGATCAGGTTGCCTTTCTGCAGCTGCTCAAAAGCCAGTTTTCCCAGAGACTCCATCATCTTCCTGCTCTCTGGACTCCAGAGTGGATCTGTCTCAGCTCCTCCATCATACTTGACGATCTTCACTTTGGACTGAACCACCAGGAAGTGGATGTACATCTCAGTCAGGGTCTTGGGCAGCTCTCCTCCCTCTCTGGTTTTCAACACCTCCTCCAGAACTGTAGCAGAGATCCAGCAGAAGACTGGGATGTGGCACATGATGTGGAGGCTTCGTGAGGTCTTGATGTGGGAGATGATGGTGCCGGCCTGCTCCTGATCTCTGAATCTCTTCCTGAAGTACTCCTCCTTCTGTGGGTCAGTGAACCCTCGGACCTCTGTCATC
This sequence comes from Trematomus bernacchii, assembly GCF_902827165.1. NCBI lineage: Eukaryota > Metazoa > Chordata > Actinopteri > Perciformes > Nototheniidae > Trematomus > Trematomus bernacchii. Next base: position 540,585 of record NW_022987826.1, on the reverse strand, counting down.
ATGTCCACACACTCAGGAGGGATCTGATTGGCTGCTGCAGGTCGTGTGGTTATCCAGAGGCGAGCAGAGGGAAGCAGCTTCCCCCTGATGAGGTTTGTCAGCAGCACATCCACTGAGGTGGACTCTGTGACGTCAGTCAGGATCTCAGTGTTGTGGAAGTCCAGAGGAAGTCGACACTCATCCAGACCGTCAAAGATGAACACCACCGGGAACAGATCAAACCTGCAGATTCCTGCGTCTCTGGTTTCTCTGAAGAAGTGATGAACAAGTTCCACCAAGCTGTACTTGTTCTCTCTCACCACATTCAGCTCTCTGAAGGTGAATGGAAATATGAACTGGATGTCCTGGTTGGCTTTGCCTTCAGCCCAGTCCAGAGTGAACTTCTGTGTTAAGACTGTTTTCCCAATGCCAGCCACGCCCTTTGTCATCACTGCTCTGATTGGTGCATCTCTTCCAGGTGAGGCTTTAAAGAGGTCTTCTTGTCTGATGGTTGTTTCTGGTCTGTCTGGTTTCCTGGATGCTGTTTCAATCTGTCTGACCTCATGTTCATCATTGACCTCTGCAGCCCCCCCCTCTGTGATGTAGAGCTCTGTGTAGATCTGGTTCAGAAGGGTTGGGTTTCCTGCTTTAGCAATGCCCTCAAACACACACTGGAACCTCTCCTTCAGGGTGGACTTAAGTTTACGCTGACACACTGCAGCAAAGGTTTCTGAAAGAACACACAACAAAAGATCATTTGGGAACACTGTAACTCTGGTTCTCTGAATAAAATATGGATATATGTTGGTCCCTTGAGACATCAGCTGATGAGACATTTATCCAGAGTGTTAAATCTCTATAGAAACCCTCTTACTGCTGTGCAGACGGTCAGCCAGCTCCTCCTGCTTCATGCTCCTCAGGAAGTGCAGTGTGATGTTCAGGAATGCCTCTCTGCTCCTCCTCTGCTCTTCATCCTCAGCCTCCAACACCTCCTCATCATCACTCTGACTCTCTAAGCCTTCTGGGTAATCTGAACTCAGAGCCTTCTGGATCTTCTTCAGCTCGCTCTTCACAAAGGTGACGATGTGGTCCTCCAGCAGCTGGAACATCACATGAACAACACAAACTATAAACCATGGATCCAAACATCAGATGCGGACAGACTGACTCTCTAAAAGTGCAGCATGGAGATGACTGTGAGCAGAAGAGAGGTAAAGTATCTGTAGTTCATGTACTCACCGTAAATATGGAGTCCAGCTGTGTCTGATGCTGCTGGGAAGACTGACCACCGGGAACCTCCGAGCTCTCCTGGTCCCCTCTGTGGAGGAATCATGAAGCATTAGCTCACATTATGTCTGTCCACACAGAGACACACTCAGGGTGAAGGAGGACAGGGGAACAGGCTGGTGGTCCTGTGCGTCAGCGGGAACTTTGCACTAGAGGAATATTTATTTCCAGCTACTGTTGAAGACCAGAGGATTCTGTCCATCCTTCATTCTGGTCTTCCTGAAACGTTTTTATTTATTCGATCATAACCGGACTCTTACTATGAGTTAAAGCTTACTTCTGATCAGCAGATGGAGGTCGTCCTTTAAAGGTTATGATGGCTTCCTTCGACCAGTCGCTCTTTAGGGACAGACAGCTGGGAGAGTCTGGTCTCTGCTGCTGGACCCTGAAACAGAAACAGATGAATGTGCATGTGTGACACGTTTAAATATGATCAACTGAGACCCTGCTACTAGTTGCAAGGCATAATAAACTCAGGGTCTGTAGTTATGTTAGAATATGTAATGACATTAAAAGATCATACTTTATATAGCTGCAGGGATTGACTAAAACCAAAAGTGGGTAACAAAGTTAAAATGTGCAACAGGATTAAAAATGGTTAGGCAGTTGTGTATCTTTACTTATACATTATACATGATTTGACCAAGGGGGAGCATGTAGATGGTGAAGGGAAGAGGGCCAAGCACTGAGCCTTGCGGCACGCCTTGGTTGACTGGGGCTGGAGGGGAGCTGGAGTTTCTGATGGTGACAAACTGTTACCTGTTGGAGAGGTATGAGTGGAACCAGGATAGAGCTGTACTCGTAAGGCCAAGGTAGTTGGATAGGCGGTTGAACAGGATGGTATGGGAGATGGTGTCAAAAGCTGCAGACATGTCAAGGAGGATGAGGATACTGATGTATGAACCAACCAGCTGGATTTGATGGAAGCTTCCATCAAATCCAGCTGGTTGAGGTCCAAGATGGCGGCGGGCAGTTTGGGCGCAGTGGCGGCGATCTATCTGTGCATGATTGTTCTGAATCTCGGGCCTCTGTTTGGCTGCACCACTCGTCGTCTTGCCCCCTTGGTGGAACAACGCGCGGAGGATGCATCATTGTTTGCACCGGCAACATGGCTGAATATCAAGCACTTCGGCCATGGTCGGCATGTAATCTACAGTACATTCATCTGGCACTCCTGGCAGACTCTCACAAAAAAGGGACCAAAACGAAAAAAGGAGAATATTGGGCTATTGGCTCTGCTCTGTCTGCTATGTCTCTTGCTCTCGGGAGAGATCCACACGTGTCCGGGTCCCGGCGTCGCTTCCATCGACCTGACAGCTGGCGGCCCGGCCGCCGAGCTCCACACGCCGCCGGCGGGTTTCCGAAGAGGCTGGCTAGCTGAACAGCTGGCACCACCGGTGGGTCTCTGCGGTCTCGCGCTGACGGCTGCCGACCAAGCAGCAGGACCTCTATCCACACCGTCGGAGGACTACGGGTCCGCCCCGAAGGCTGGTAGCCGAGTAGCAGAGATCCACACACAACCATCTAACTTCAGAAGAGGCCGCATAGCTCCCACACCATCGGAGAACTGCGGGTCCGCGCCGAGGGCTAGCGGCCTAGCAGTGGAGACTCACGCATCACCACAAACCAACAGCTAGCTCTGTCTGCTCCACTATCAACAACGGCACAGAGGTAAAGCCTAGAAATCCGGTATTTAAAAAAGACCGTTGCACAAAAATGTTTCAAACAGTGAATCAAGCAAAAACAGTGTGGGACCCTCGGTGCAAGCCGAAGGGACTTTTCAGTGGACATTTACATTTCCGCAGCATCTGCAATAAACATGAACAACTAGAACATCTCCTCCTTGAGTCCAATATTGACTGTTTGGGAATATCTGAATCTTGGCTAAAACAGTCGTCACCTTCCACTCTTGTATCTATGTCAGGATATAATGTGTTTAGGAAGGACAGACTGAAGGGGAAAGGACGGGGTGTGTTGCCCAAAAACCTGCAACAACGTTTTATGGAGGCAGTGAAAATGATTAATTGGGGGGACACTCTGTCCTCTGAAGATATTGGTGAAAACAGTAATCTGTTTATATCTAAAATTAATGACACAATGTCTTCCTTCTCAAGGAGAGGGTGCCTTAGGGACAGGAAGGAACATCATCTTCCCTGGCTAAATCTACAGTGCAGGAATCTCATGAAATCTAGAGACCAACTATTAAAGCAGAGCTTGAAATCCGGACTATCCACTGACAGACAGAAATGCACTCATGCTCGTAACAAAGTAACTCAAAAAATAAGACAGGCCAAAGCAAACTTTTTCATCAATATAATTGAAGGTGCGAAAGATAACGGTAAAAATGTTTGGCGAATCTTAAATAAACTATTAGGTAAGCATACCAAACAGGAAAATAATGTTCTCGAATAAAAAATCAATGATGCCCTGATAAAAGACCCTGCAGTGTTGGCCAGCTCTCTAAATGAGTATTTTATAAATAGTGCTCTGGACATCACAAAGCTCTTCCCGCCATCTGAGGTCTCACCTAGCCCGACTGTGGATACACATCCAGTTTTTGACCTGGAGGAAATCACAGAGGTTGAGGTAAGAAATATAATCTCAGGGTTAAGAGGTTCTAAGGCTAGGGATGCAGATGATTTAGACACCAACTTCATAAAGACACATATTGACGGTCTAATAAAACCAATTACCATGCTAGTGAATCAATCTATCAGCACGAGGGAAGTTCCATCATCCTGGAAGGTGGCCACGGTGACACCGATCTTTAAATCTGGGGATAAGGCCACGATGTCCAATTACAGACCAATCAGCATCGTCCCCTGTGTCTCTAAGATAGCTGAGAAATGGGTGTCAAAACTAATCACCATACATTTTGACAAAGGTTTCGCTCCACTCCACCCAATGCAGTTTGGTTTCCGTGCTCACCACTCCACTGAGACAGCTAACTGTGTCTTTGTGGAAAAGGTTAAATGTATGTTGGACACAAGCCCATATGTAGGTGCTGTCTTCCTTGATCTCAGGAAGGCTTTTGACACTGTTGACCACCAAGTGCTCCTTACAAAGCTGACTCATTTCAATTTTTCGGCAGTTTCGATACATTGGTTTAAGTCTTACTTATCGAACAGAAAACAGTGTGTTTCGGTCAACGGTGCCAAATCCCCCTACCTTGTCAACCAGCGACGTGCAGTCAGGAGAGACAGAGGAGGCAGAGCCTCACCTGTCATACTCCAATGTAACGGGAAAAAAACTAAATAATAATAATAATAAAATGTCTCCACTGATCTGTGTTGTAAATGTGATTTATGTATGATTCCAATCGCTTTTATAGTCAAAATTGGCAAATTTGCCGAGCTCCGCTTCATGGGAGCGATGAGAAGTGAGGCAGGGACGAGCTCTGCCTCACGTAACCCTACAGAAACTGGCTGGAGCGCGGGCACTAAGCGCATGCCTGTTACCATCTCACTGTAGGTCACCAATGTAATGTTTGTAGATCCCTTTATTACATGTGTCCTCGCCATCCATAGACTCTAAATAACTTATTTTTATTTATCAGGTATAAAGCAATTGAAACATTTGTTTCATAAAGATATAACATTGAAATAATTTAATGATTTAAGAGCAGAATATGACATTTCAAATAAGGATTTTTTCAGATACCTGCAAATTAGGAACGTGATCCAATCAATTATTGAAAGCAATAAATTGAGATGGGGATTGTTTGAAGAGGAGGAGATATTGATGTCATCGAGCACGATCAAAGGTAACATTAGTGAATTTAATGCAGTTTTTTCTAAAAGAGCTCAGTCATCATTTCTAACTTTAAAATAGATAGATGAAACTACTTGGCTGAATATTTGTGAAAGAACACACTTTCCATTCACAAGCAATAAAATCAAAGAAGCAAACTTTAAATGTATCAACAAATGTTACCTCACACCCAAAAAGATGCATAACATTTCCAAAGTAAAATAAAAAAAATAAAAAAAAACTTATTTCACGTATATATGATATTTAGGCTCGCTGGTCTCATCATACAACGGCAATGAGAAAGCCCCAGGGGAGGCAGCCATAACCTCTGCCGCACTGCAGGGGGCGCACGTGAGCCCACAGGTTCTTGTTGCTACTGTTATTCTACGCAGAGACGGTAGACGCAAACAACAAACTAGACTTTTGAAACTACAGGAAGATAAGGAGGACTTTTACAAAACAGTAATAGAGATTTTGGGTATCCTTTTGTTGAACAGTCTGTTTAAAATTAATCGAAAAATCTTACTAAAAAAGCTTTTGAAAATAACAGAATATTTAAATTAAGGTCAAAATATAATATTTGTAAATCTGACTCTGAAAGATGTCAAATCAAATCAAAATCAAATCAAATCAGGTTTTATTTATAAAGCACATTTAAAAGCGATTTTTGGTCGAGCCAAAGTGCTGTACATGTAATAAAAACACATTACTACAATCACAATAAACGACAATAAATTACAACAGATATATATAAAAAATTAAATTAAAAAACACAAGGAAAAGTCAGGAGTCGTGCTCCGCTCTGACTAGAAGGCCAGAGAGAAGAAGTGTGTTTTTAGTTTAGATTTAAAAACCCCTAGGGTCTGGGCCGACCTCACATGGAGGGGCAGAGTGTTCCAGAGCCTAGGGCCAGCTGCTGCGAAGGCTCGGTGCCCTGGGGTTTTAAGCCTGGTCTTGGGCACTACCAGCAGCAGCTGGTCAGCAGACCTTAAAGCTCTGGCTGGGGTGTAGCGCTGGAGGAGTTCAGCTATATAGGCCGGAGCCAGCCCATTTAGTGGTTTGAAAACAAATAAAAGGATTTTAAAATCAATTCCGAACCGAACTGGAAGCCAGTGTAGTGAGGCCAGAATAGGGGTGATGTGGTCACGCTTTTTGTGGCCAATCAGCAAACGTGCAGCTGCATTTTGGACTAGCTGTAAGCGTTTGATTGAGGCCTGGTCCATACCCACATACAGAGCGTTGCAATAGTCCGGTCTCGAGGTTACAAAGGCGTTAATAACCCTTTCTAAGTCATTAAAAGATAAATACAACTTGGTTTTGGCCAATAGTCTTATTTTAAAAAAGCAGGATTTGACTACGGTGCTGACCTGCTTGTCGAATTGTCGAAGTGCTAGTGAAGGTCACTCCAAGGTTCATGACCGAGGGGAGGATGTTTTTTTTGAGAGAGCCCAGAATATCAACCGGAGAGGCTGGAGGTTGGGGTCCAAAAAAGATGACCTCAGTCTTGCTCTCGTTGAGGTTGAGAACGTTTTTGCTCAGCCAGGATTTTATCTCTGTTAAGCAGTCCATCAACTGCTGTAGTGAGTGTTTGACATTTGCTTTGAGAGGCAGATAGATCTGTACATCGTCGGCGTAGTAGTGGAAGGGAATATTATGTTTTGTGAGAATTGAACCTAGGGGCAGTATGTACAGTAGAAAAAGGATGGGGCCCAGAATCGAGCCTTGGGGAACCCCACAGGTAAGAGGGGCTTTGGCAGAGGAGAAGGCACCTAGCTGTACCGAGAAGCTACGGTCTGTCAGGTAAGACCTGAACCATGCAAGGGCAGAGCCTGTGATGCCAGCGGACTGTTCAAGCCGTGACAGCAGGATGCTATGGTCCACAGTGTCAAAGGCAGCTGTCAGGTCTAACAGCACCAAGACAGCTGGGCTACCTGAGTCGGCGGCTAGGATGTATGCCGATGATGCGGTCATCTTTGTACATGGGAAAAACACTGAAATTATCTCATCGTGTCTCTCAAATGTCGTTTGCTTGTGCCACAAACCTGAAACCCATAGAACAGCTGTACAAGAGAGCTATCAAGGTGTTTGACAGAAAGCCTTATTCATATCACCACAGTACCATCCTTGAGAAACACCATTTCTTAAGTTTTGACCATTTTAAGTCTTTTAAAAGTATGTGTTTTTTTTATAAATGTTTACATGGACTGCCCCCCCCCCCCCACTCCCTTAGGGGAATTCATCCACAGAAAACACACTGGACGCTGCACTAGGTCAGAAACCAGAGGAGACTGTGAGGTCCACCGTAGACGGACCACCTTTGAACAAAATGTCCTCTCCATTAAAGGCAGCTCTTTGTGGAACAGCCTCCCAACTGAGATACGGGATTGTTTCACTCTCAATAGTTTTAAAGGTCAACTCAAAGAATGGATAAGAAACAAACAGACGTGTAATCACCGCTAAATGCTCTTTAACACAGGGGTATCCTCTCTTGCACTTTATGTATCTCTTGTATCTTCTCCTGCACTTTATATGTCGTAGCTGCTACATTGTGCTGCCATGTGGTAAATACTTATATGCTGCTCTTGCTCTTTCTGCATATCATGTATTTATTTTTGTTATGTATATAAATGTCATGTTCTTAAATGTTGTATGTGACGGGACTACGGATGGAAATGAGCTCAAAGCTAAAATCCGGCATATTTACATTTGAAGCATTATTTGTTTTAAAGGTCCCATGTCATGGCCATTTCCACTGATCATAATTCCATTGTTGAGGTATACTAGAATAGATTTATATTGTGCATTTGTCCAAACTCACATTGGTTTCTCATTCAGCATCTCTCCAAACTCACATTGGTTTCTCATACAGCATCTCTGTAAACTACGTGTATTCACTGAATTTCACTCTCTGCCTTTAACGGCTCGTTGGAGCTCCAATAGCTCCAGCCCCCACCCTCCCTGTGAGCACAGTGTGCTCTGATTGGTCGGGACGTTGTGAATCGCGCTGAGCTCCGTGGAGGTGTTGTTTCCTTGTTTAGGATACATAGCGAAACACAGCCAAACTCATCCTGAGCACACACAAAGTCACAGCCAAAGTAAAAACAATAAGTGTGGCTTGATATTGAGTAAGAAAAAGGTTGATAAACGCTGTGAGAATGGGTCTGCAGAGAGAATTTCGCCGCGATCCCAACTGTCTGTTATATCTCTCACAGGCTCCGCCCTCTACTGGACTCTATGGGTACTACCTTATCATGCAAGCATTCACCTATTGAGATTTCTATAGACGTAGCCGGCCCCGGGGCGGGCCTACCTGAATGCGTGCGCATCTCACTTCCGTATAAAAGGAGGCCTCGCCTCCTGACCACCATCCTTTACTCTTCAGCGAGCGGAGGTGATAGCCTAGCACTGAGTCCGAGACGTATTATTTGAGAGAAAGGAAGAAAGAAAACGAGTATTTTTTTAAATCATGCCCTGGATTAAATAGCGGGCGTCAATCCCCACCACCTCTGCTTCGAGTGTGGGGGACCAGGATATGGCCGAGGCGGGGCAATTCACGTTCGCCATTCCTTCCGGGTCCGGCGTCCAGGAAGTCCACCGCCCAGGGCTGTACTCTCCCTGGATGATGATCATGGCGGCGGGTGTGTGGGCTACTCGCTCATTGCTAGAGATGCCCCCGCCTCACATGGTCAGAGCGATTATTGGGCCGCAAGGCCGAATAAGTAGCTTGGTCCACGGGCCTTGCCCCAGGCCTTCACATGATATAGGGGCGACCCTACTTCATCACAGGCCGCCGCCGCTGCCTGCCGTGTGATGTCCCTGGGGGATCACGCCGCATGGCACTTTCCAAAGAGGACCGTGTTGATCTCCTGGGAGCCCCCCGTGTTTACGGAAGGGCTCTTTGGATCGATCTCCTTGCTCACGGGATAAGGAGTAATCGCAGCGTGGCTGCTTCTTGACCATCCCCAGAGGAAGAAACACTGTCATACACTCCCCGCCTCTGCTGTAAACCCCAGTATAGGGAGCCAGCAGGTGGGTATGTGCACGTGAGTGGGATAAACCGAGTGCTGTCAAAGCACTGTGCGGGTTCAAGAGATGCTATTGCCGGCGTGCTGTTGTCAGAAAACACACCTTGCCTGGTATAATAGCTCCGCAGGAGAACGGTGGTTTACGTTTGTAAACTCTAGTTCTGGAGTGGTGTGTGTGTGTGGGAAAATGCATTCAGTAAACACGGTTGCATTTATCCCAGAGTAAGAGTCATCTCTCTCCACAATTACGCTTTTCCCCATAATGTCCGTTTCAAAGAGAGGGCATTGTGACGGCGCGCGGCCCCCCTCCCCTGAGGGCGGGCCGCGGTGCGTTCAAAGACCTCAGTAGAGAGAAGAGTCACCGCGGCGCGCACTCCTCCACAGGCCTGCAGACGAGAGAGCGCAGCACGACGGTGAGACGAAGGGTGAGGTGCCGGCACGGAGATCCCATGCCCGCGGCGCCCTCCACCTCTTCGGCCCACCCCGTGGAACCGGCGTGTCGGCACTCCCGGGGACGGGCTGCCCAGCCCCGGCAGGCTCCGCAGCAGCAGAGAGCGGCCGGGTGGGGTGCTCTGTCTTTACGGAGCTGTCTGGCGGGGGGAGAAAATCTCTCCGTCCGGGACGAGAGGGCGAATCCCGCCTCCTCCCTGTACAATGCACAGATCACTACGTTTTCTAAATAAAAATGAGGTTGATCTGTATCCAAATCTAGGTGTCTTTTGTTTTCACAAATGCTACACTTACATACAATGTTAACCGTACAAATTCCCCATTCGCTGCCCCAGCTGTAGCTCCTGTAAAGGAGGTGACTAGTGGGCATGCGCAGATGAGAGGGATGAACCGCAGGGAGTGCTATCTAAAGGAAAGCGCTATGCGGGGTACAGGGACATTATGGCCGGCGTATTGCTGTCAGAGAACACACTACGCCTAGAGCAAAGACTCCAGTTAATGCAGTTTACCATAGTGGTAAAGGCTGCATTATGGCGGAGCCCGCACTCACACAAGAGCGCGTGGCGGTGCGTTCAGGGACCTTAGTAAAAACACACTATGCCTATAAAAACTCCGGTTAATGCTGTTTACCGTAGTGGTGAGAACAGCATTATGGTGGAGCGCGCGAGAGAGTGAGGCGGTGCGTTCAGGTACCTCAGTAAATAATCGGCCCTTTCTGTGTCGACCCTCCATGGGCAGTTTTGCGACGGAACGGGTCGCCAGAGAGTATCACAGCTTCATAGCTGGGGCCCCACAGCTGAGGGCTTGTCCATAAACACAATGTTATGGGGAATGGAAACTCAGCTGTGTACTAATAGAGTGGATGGACAGGTCGCTGAAACGGGGCTATTCACTCCAGTTTTGCAGCGTCCCACCTCCTTTTATGGGCATGCGAGAGGTAAATCTGTCCTCCCAGGAGGAGATGAGTTTCCTCTCATAAGAGATTCGGGCTCTGGTGCAGAAGCAGGCTGTGTCTGTTGTGCACCCTCAGCACAGAGAAAAGGGTCTTTATTCCATGTATTTCCTGGTTTTCAGGAAGACAGGGGAATTCAGACCTATGCTAGATCTCCGCGGCCTGAATCGCCACATTTCCTGCAGGAAATTCTGCATGGTAACTATGAAACAGTTACTGGGCTTGTGCAGCCAGGCGATTGGTTCACCACCATCAACCTGAAAGACGCGTACTTTCATGTAGAAATTGCTCCAGATCACAGAAAGTATCTGCGTTTTGCCTTCCAGGGAATAGCCTACGAGTACAACAGGCTGCCGTTCGGCTATTCCCTATCCCCACGCACATTCAGCAAATGTGTGGCCACAGCGCTTTAACCGCTACGCGCCCACGGCATGAGAGTTTTCTTTTACCTAGACGACCTCATAGTCATGGCTGGGGCCCGGGAACAGGCAATGTTTTGCACAGCACGATTGATCACACACCTAACCAAATTAGGCTTTGCGATCAATTGGAAAAAGAGCACCCCCATACCTCACCAACAGGCGTTGTATTTGGGAGTGGTGCTCGATGCAGACGCGCTACGCGCCACCCTGTCAGAGAGCAGGCGTGTGTCCCTGCTCAGGGCGGTGCACAGGCTGCGACAGGGGGCGACAGTGACAGCTTTAACTGTCATGCAGACTCTGGGTCTCATGGCGGCTGCTCACATTGTGGTCCCGCTGGGGTTACTACATATGCGCCGCCTGCAGAGGTGGTTCTCCAGCCTGCGTTTGGATCCCAAGAGGCACAAACGGCGGCTGGTGACCATCCCCCCCTCAGTGGAGGGCAACCTCCGGTTTTGGGGGTCCCCGGATCACCTCCGGAGGGGTCTCCACTGGGGCGGGTAACCTCCTACATCACAGTGTTCACGGACATCCAGAACAGGATGGGGAGGGACCTGCCTGAAGAGGGCTATAGGTGGGCGCTGGGCTCTACAGAGTCTCGACACAGCAACCTCCTAGAGCTACGGGCGGTAGTGTTAGTTCTCCGGCATTTCATGCCCCTAATTCAGGGGATACATGTAATGGTCAGGAGCGACAACAGCACCACAGTGGCTTATATCAACAGGCAGGGCGGAGTCCGCTCCGCCGCCTTGTTGGCCACAGCGAAGAAGCTGTGGTTATGGGCTTCAGAGGTGGTGTTATCTCTGAGAGCCCTCCATATCCCGGGACTGGAGAACAGGGGGGCCGACCTCATGGCGAGGGGCGGCCCCCTGCCAGGCGAATGGACGCTTCACCCGGAGGTGGTGAAGCAGATCTGGGCCCAGTTCGGGAGAGCGGAAGTGGACCTGTTCGCCAGCCGGCACAACAGCCACTGGGCCCTGTGGTTCTCCATGGCCCTGAGCGACGACCCGCCTTTGGGGGTGGACGCGTTTGCACACGAGCCATGGCCAAGGAAGCTGCTAGACGCCTTTCCACCGCTGCGTCTCATTCTCCCTCTCCTGGGGAGAGTGAGGTGAGAACATCTGGCAGTCATTCTGGTGGCACCGGATCACGTCGGGGCTCCGTGGTACTCAGAGATGACACAGATGAAGGTGGGCCAGCCCTGGGCGATCCCCCAGTTCTGGGGGGCGACGTCTCAAGGGGCAGGTGCAATCGGGGCGTTACCCACTCTGGGCCGTCCTCTTCAGGCTTGGCTCCTGAGAGGGACAGGCTGAGACAGGGTGGATTGTCTGACAGTGTTATTCAGTCTATCCAGGCAGCTAGAGCAGAATCCACCACAGCCTGTTACAGGCCGAAGTGGCTGGGATTCCAGCATTGGTGTGAGGAGTGGGGAATAGAGCCCCTATCTTGTGAGTTGGGCTCTATTTTATCCTTCTTACAGTTACTGGTGGACAGAGGGCTTGCTCATTCCACAGTGAAAGTGTATGCAGCAGCCATCTCGTCCTGTCATGAGGGATTCAACGGCAGGTCAGCCTTCTCTCATCCACTGATGTCGCGGTTTTACAGGGGGTCAGGCGGCTGCGCCCGGTAGTGCACTCCTCCGCCCCGCAGTGGGACCTGCCGCTGGTGCTCGAGGCTCTGGTCACGGAGCCTTTTGAGCCTCTTGAGCCTCTTGAGCTCTCCTCCCTGAAAGCACTGTCGTGGAAGACAGCGTTGCTACTTGCCTTAACGTCAGCCAAAAGAGTGTCCGTGTTAACCACTCTGTCGGTGCACCCGAGCTGTTTACTGATTCGGGGTGACCAGAGTGGGGCGACACTCAGACCGAACCCCTCCTTTGTGCCCAAGAGCCTAAGGAGTGCGTTTAGGTCGAGGGCTATTCAGTTGCGGGGTTTTAGTCTTCCACCCCATGGTGGGGCTAGAGAAGCTAAATTACACCTCCTCTGCCCGGTGTGCGCATTAGCATATTATGTAGAGCGCACAGCTACCCTGAGACGCACTGAACAGCTGTTTGTGTGCTTCGGGGGCGGGGTGACTGGAAAAGCTCTGTCCAAGAAACGCCTGGCAGGCTGGCTTTGCGAAGCCATTGCACACGCCTACAAGCAGGCAGGGAGAGCCTGTCCCATGGGGGTCCGTGCGCACTCCACACGAGCTGTGGCTGCATCAACAGCCTTATTCAGCGGTGTGAGTGTGGAGGATATATGCACGGCGGCGTCTTGGTCAACGCCAGGCCCCTTCATAAAGTTTTATCTCTTGGATATGTCTGGCTCTTTCTCAACGTCTGTGCTTGCTGGGGCAACACAGGACTGGTGAGGAGGGGGGGGCTGTGGGTCAGTGGGCATCTGACCCCCTCCCCGGGCGTAAATGCGCTTACATTTCTCCGGACCCCTGGAGGGTCGCGGGGTGATGTAATGCGCTCTGGGCCCTTACAGGGCTGAAGGGCTCCCCTCGCCTGCCTGGGGGCAGGAGGGGGAGAGCCCTCCATACTATAGTCCCTACACACTCTGCACAGGGTCAGTGGTGGAGTGGGGGGACATAGGGGGCACTTGCGTTCTCCCCGTGCTCTTTAGGGACTCAGGAGGGAGAGTGCATAGTGAACCCATACAGCAGGGGTATTCAACTAAAATTCAACGAGGTCCAGTTAGAGAAAATCTCCCCATGCAAAGGTCCGGAACATCAAAATATCTAACTTGCTTTATGAATTAGTGTGATATATATTGAAGTAGCCTGTAGCTGTATCAACGTCTGCATGTAATCAACAACTGACTGCCAATCAAATAAAGAAAGTACAATTCAAAAACAGCAATATTTATTGTCAATTAACATTGAACTATACAGATATACAGTAAATACTGTGGATATGTGTAATGTTCTTCTCGGGCTGCATTTAAAAATAAAATAGAGAAATAAATAAAATAGCTTTGTTAACCGTTTCACAGCATGACTTAACAGTTTCAGACGATTATAGAACATATCAATCTTTACACATCATAACAATTGAACAGTTTTAAAGTTTCTCTTTCTTTCCCTCTTATATTGCAGTCCCTCACTCACTTTTTTGTATTCAGTGCGAGAATTGAGCTCGAGCTTGTCCTGCCAGGAGTTTAAATCTGGGCTGAAATGGTGTCAGGGCCATTCTCATACACACATGCAGGTGCTCATTGGTTAGCCTCGGTTAGCCTGCCCTGGAACCATATTTAGTTTTAATTTCGATCCTGGTGGACTGATCATATCGGGCTCTGAGACTGCTTATTTTTTGTGACCTCAGTTCTGACTTGAGAGGGAATGTTTGGTCAAACACTTTGTGTTTTGTCTCATAGTGGGGTTTTGGCACTTTTAATCAGGGTTGGGAGGGTTACTTTGTAAATGTAATCGGTTACTGAATACATGGCTCTGAAAGTAATCCGAATACAGTTACAGTTACGTGTCTTAAAAAAGTAACGTATTCAGATTACTTTTAGAATACTTTTGGAATACTTTATTTTTCCATAACAGATGGGTATGTTTTGGTGAACAGGAGACACTTAATTTTACTGTTTTAATGGCTTATCAAGAGCACAACTCAAACACAACATCTTGGTGTCATTCTGGACAGCTCCCTCTCATCTGCACCCCACATAAAAAACATCACCCGGACTGCATTATTTGTACTCTCTTAAACCTTTCCTTGGAATATGTTATGAATTGTCAGGTGTCCTTGGGTGCTTTGAAAGGCGCCCCTAAATAGAATGAATTACCATTATTATTTATTATCTGAAACGACGTAATAACTTTTAAAACTGTTTCCAGTCACTTGCCCCATGCATTCAGCAGCAGCAGGCCAATCACTTTGATTTGATCCCGTTATGAAATGTCATCATTTCGACAATAAAGAAATGCTACATAAACGTTATCTTGCACATTTTATCGAACCATCTCCGTTTCTATATATTTTAAAAGAGATCTCTCTCTCTGATCTGCGTGCGGGGGCGGGGCCTCACAGTCATGCTGCAGCGCTGTGCAGTGTGCACACAGTTCTGCTGGTAATGAATATTACATTTTATGAGGAAACTTTTCCACCAATAATTCCAAAAAGTATTCCAAAATGTATTCGCATTCACCGCTTCTCTCCCTGTATCGCTAATTATTCTCTTCACTCACTTTCCTCTCTACCGCTCTCTCGTCTCTTCTTCTGTGTTTCTCTCCCTGTATCGCTCACTCGTCTCTTTCGCCCCCTGTCGGCGGCGGTTAAAATAGAATCGCCCCGTCAAAATTTAAATCCCCTATTAATGTATTGATTATAGGTCCGGGTCCGTATAGGTCGGCGTCTGGGTCCGGATCCGGACTGCGGTCCGCCTGTTGCCGACCCCTGCCATACAGGGCTGCGGACTTTCCCTGTCTGCCTATGGGCAGACGCAGGGGAGTCCTCAGCACTATTTTTGAGCACACTTTTTTGCGAGGCAAGCGCGTCAGGGTGTGCTCTATCGGCCGCAGCCCGGACTTCTCCACGGTTACAACCGAGGGAGAGGTGAGTGAGGCGCAGTGGCTGCTAAGGCCGGTCAGGGACAGTGAGGTGGAACGGTGTGCTGGACGACAGTGCGTGCATACATTGGGGCTCCGCCCACTGTACCCATAGAGTCCAGTAGAGGGCGGAGCCTGTGAGAGATATAACGCTGGGTTACGTATTGTAACCCTTGTTATATTAACACAGGCGGAGCCCTCTACCTTGGGGGCACTGTCTGTCCTATACCGCTCGCTGAAGAGTGGTGTAGGATGGTGGTCAGGAGGCGAGGCCTCCTTTTATACGGAAGTGAGATGCGCACGCATTCAGGTAGACTCGCCCCGGGGCCGGCTACGTCTATATAAATCTCAGTAGGTGAATGCTTGCATGATAAGGTAGTACCCATAGAGTCCAGTAGAGGGCTCCGCCTGTGTTAATATAACAAGGGTTACAATACGTAACCCGGCGTTATCAGCCTGCAGCCAGGGAGGAGAAATCAGCTGAGCTGCCTGCTCCCTGCACACAGATGTGTGTGTGAGGAAGTCCGTGGATTGGTCAATTTGGACCACTCAGCGGGGGCTTAACGTAATGGGTCCACGGATTGGTCCATTTCGTTCCGGGTACGGCTTGACATCATGCCGTACCCGGAAGAATCAAATGGACAATGACGTATCTCCAACGAGGCGTTTTGGGAGGTATTTTCTGTGTTAGAGTTTTACTCGCTACAGGGTGTACTTTGAGGGTTTTGACTCTGCACACCGTTTACATGCAGAAACACCTTCATAACACACAAGGGGACGGGTAATAACCGGAAAAGCATGACATGGGAGCTTTAAATGTTCATCAATGTGCATTGTCCCTCTTCAAATAAACGATTAAATTAAATTAAATTAAATGATGTGGCCTAAATACACATAAAGCAGCTAAAAGTGTTGAAGTGCAATGATGAAACAGAGTGATAGGATCTCTGGATAGGAAGCACTAAAGAGAAAGCTTTCAGACTCGATTTAAAGAACTCAGGGTGGGGGTGGACCTCAGATCTCAGGAAGGTTATTCCAGATCTGCAGCACATAGAAGCTAAAAGCTGCCTCAGTGAATTTGGTTCTGACCCTGTGGACGATGAGTAAACCTGCCCCGATGATCTGAGAGCTCTGGGTGGCTCGTTACAGAGCAGCATATCAGACATGTATTCTGGTCCCAATCCATTGAGTGCTTTGTAAGTTAAAAGTAAGATTTTAAAGTGTGTTCTTTGTGGTATTGGAAGCCGGAGCAGAGCTTTGAGAGCTGAGGTGATGAGCTCAGTTCTTCTGGTTTCAATGAGGACTCTGGTGGCAGCGTTCTGGATGAGTTGTAGTAAAACACTGTTGCAGTAATCAAGTCTGCTTCTATTATAACCGGACTCTTACTGTGAGTTACAGCTTACCTCTGATCAGCAGATGGAGGTCGTCCTTTAAAGTCTATGATGTCGTCCTTCGAGGAGTGGCTCTTTAGGGACAGACAGCTGGGAGAGTCTGGTCTCTGCTGCTGGACCCTGAAACAGAAACAGATGCATCAAGAGAAGAAGAAGGAGCTCTTCATCGTCCCAGAGAGGGGAAATGTACATTCTGCATTTGATCCATCCTAGTGTTAGGAGCAGTGGGCTGCCATATGTACGGCGCCCGGGGAGCAGTGTAGGGAACGCTGCCTTGCTCAGGGACACCTGGGTAGCACTTGGTCTTCTGGGGTCTTGAACCGGTGACTCTCTGGTTCCCAAGCCAAGTCCCTACGGACTTTGCCACCACCGCCCACACATTGAACCGCTGGAGAAAAACTGATGAAAATATGTTAAATCCAAAGTCACTCTTTACAATGTAATGGTATAAATCACTCTGTGTTGCCCAACAGATGAACCTTCCAGACTTTCTGAGTGTCCTCTATCAGCCGGTGGACTGCTCTCTATGTGAAGGACTCGGGAAGATTTTCAGAGAAAATCCTAAAGACGTGAAGTTTATCTACAAAGTGCCTCTCGTCTCTTCAGCTGCCCTACAGCCAGCAGTGTGAAGCTAACGTAAACACATCTCTTCAGCTGCCCTACAGCCTGAAGCTAACGTAAACACATCTCTTTAGTGGATAACGTCACTGAGTTCATGCCCAGGATGCTAACTGCAGTTCACTTAACGCCCACCGACGTTGCTAAGAACCAGGATTTCCTGAAGGTTACACAAAAGCTTTAACACAGACAACAACTGACTCAAATGGCTTTTAGGCCGTTTTAAATTCTTACCCCCCGTCAGCAGATTGAGGCTCCATTGAGCGGTCACTCTTTGAGGAAACACAGCGGGACTCAGGTCCAGGTTCAGGTCCAGGTCCAGGTCCAGGTCCAGGTTACACCTGGAATAAATTCACACCATAGACTGTATATATAAAGGGAACAAACACGTAATGATTGATAATAATAATAGTTTTTGTGTGCAGGTGTATCTGAGGTAAAAACAGGAAGAGAGTTCAAGTCTGTCTCTGAGTCTCTAAAGTTAAACTAAAGAGTTGTTCTTATTCTCTGAGCAATGATTGATAATCAGAGTTGTCTCTAAAAGCTCTGAAGTCACAAAGAGTTACGAAGGTGCGACACGACGAGCACGAAGTGAAACTGCAAACACTTCAATATAAGTCACAAGCAGAGATGGGGTTGTTACTAAAAAAAAAGTAATATATTACATATTACATATTACTTTAAAAAAAAGTAATATATTACACTACTTCGTTTCTCTCTACATAAAGTAACTCGATACTTTACTCGTTACTTTACTCGTTACTTTACTCGTTACTTTACTCGCAGGGCCGGCCCGCCCCTCCCTACAGGCAGATCACGCAGACTGCTAAAGTTTCAAATGTTCTCTTTAGTTCAGTTTCCATTGTCGCATAAGACTGATCCAGATAGCTCTGACCATGGCTGTCCTCTGTCTCCTGCTATCTGTATTTTGCACAGTATATCTCTGAACGATGCGATGGTGATTCCACTGTGCAAATGGGCAACATTACCTCTACTATGAAGGATGCTACAAGCCTGTCCATCTCTGCTTTGGTTACCGGTCCTCCAAATTCTAATTTGTGCTGCTTCAGAGTCGGCGGCGGCGCTCTCACAACATCCTCACTCTGGGTTCGGGGGTCCTTAGCTATTAGCTTCACCTTAGCATGTGTTCTTTGCAGGTGTTTGTTGAGGTTTGACGTGGTGTTTGCAGCAGTGGATAACAGCTTCTGGCCTGGACACAGTTTGCACCTCACCGTCACATTCCTGTCTATTCTTCGGACAAACTCAAAATAATGGGCATACCTCCACCCCTCGGAAGTTATCGCTGACTCAGCCATGTTTATGCAGCACTGCACGTGGAGATGTGGACGCGCAAGTCGCGCAGATTACGTACATATAAACCTGCGGCGGAAACCCCTCTTGTCTGTCAGTGTGATTATGACTGATTTTATAAAAGTAACAAAGTAACGCGTGTCGGGGCAATGTTAGTAACTGTAGTGTGATTACTGAATTATAAAAGTAACGCGTTACACCCAACTCTGGTCACAAGCTACCCTGCAGTATCAATCAATCAATCAATCAATCAATCAATCAATCAATCAATCAATCAATCAATGTTTATTTATATAGCCCAATATCACAAATGTTACATTTGTCTCAGTGGACTTCACAGTTTGTACAGAATATCAGTGACAATATGACACCCTCTGTCCTTAGACCCTCACATCGTACAAGGAAACACTTCCAGAGAAACCCCAGAGTTTAAAGGAACATGGGAGAAACCTCAGGGAGAGCAACAGAGGAGGGATCCCTCTCCCAGGATGGACAGACGTGCAATAGATGCCGTGTGTAAAGTATACAAAGTCATTCAAACTAGCTGCACCTTTACCAGCTTTGAGAACACTTTCATGATCAATCATTATAAAACATATCATATATATTATTCTGAAATGGACCAATCTGCACAATGACTACTTTCACTGTCGCTACTTTCACTATATTTTGATGCTAAGTGCTTTCTCGTTGCCTTTCTTTGGGGATCACTCTTCACTTCTACCGGACTCTGAAAGCTTTCTGAAATAATCCTCTTGTTCCAGTCACAGTTAGAGCTAGTGCAATAATGCATCCTGTTAGCCTGTTAGCTTGTTAGCTGCAGCTGAAACCTCAGAGAGCTTGAGACCTTCATCTGCAGACAAACACAGAGCATCAGTCACTGAGAGCTGCAGGAAGTGTTCATATCTGTGCACGTGAACACCTGAAGTTCAGGCTGAGAGTAACAATGCGTCACATTTACTTATCATTTCATTCTATTCTTCACTCTCATTCATGGATTTGAGTTGGATCATTTTATTCCATGTTTACTGATCTAGTGTTTTTATTTCATGCTCATTAACTTCTTGTCCTGTTTGCTTTAGATTTTAATTTATTTCTTATTGATCTATTTAGTTTTCCGGCTCAATCCCCACTATCCCTTCTCTCTGTTTATTTCTAAGCATGAAAACAAAGCAATCTGTAAAACATGGCTTAACATGTTTTATTGATTCCTATTTATCAATACATTTATTCATTTGTATATTTGTATAGTTATGTGTTTGCTTATTATTCATCTATGCATCATTTTCATTCTCTCATTATTATTTATATAGTATTTATATTCTTCAATTTATATAATTTTTATAATTGTTTCATTTATTGTGAGCTCTTTTTATCACTACTCCTGTTGACTCTATTTATTAATTGTATTATTATTTATTACATTCCCTTTTATTTATTCCTCTTTGTATTTTCACATATTGTTTTCTTTAAGTATTAATGTTTAAATGTTTAAATGTTCACGTTCATCATTTTATTTTTTGTAAACGTATTTACTCATCTATACTTCCTCATATATTATGTAAATGTTTTTACCTTTTATTGTATTTCCAAATGTTCTTATTCGTTTTTATTTAATTAATATATATTTGTATTTCATGCTCTTAAATTATCTCTTTACTTTGGTTTGTAACGTTTTTATGAATCACCTGTGAGTGAGGCTGTGGGATGTGTCGCCCTCTGGTGGCTGAGGGAGGAATATTAGTGTTGTTTTCTTTAACCTGTTAAGCCCTGAGCCTGTTTTTCAGAGGCCTGTACCACGAAGCTGGATTTTCGCTTAGCCGGCTAACTTCAGGGAAAACTCTGGCTTTCCGGTCCTACGACGCTGGTTCTCTTTTTAGCCGGCTAGATCTCCATGGTAACTTATGCTGAGCGGCTAACCTGCTCG
This sequence comes from Trematomus bernacchii, assembly GCF_902827165.1. Taxonomy (NCBI): domain Eukaryota; kingdom Metazoa; phylum Chordata; class Actinopteri; order Perciformes; family Nototheniidae; genus Trematomus; species Trematomus bernacchii. The sequence goes on along the minus strand of NW_022987826.1, from coordinate 519,940 downwards.
GGAGGAGGTTAGGTTGCAGGCTAAGAGATCAACTCAGTGAAAGCACCGCCTGCTGACCAATCAGAGCTCCGTGTGCGGAGTTTAACCTCTTAATCACGACGGTCCCCCCATTGGACCCCACCCACCGTTTTTTTTTCGAGATAATGTCTCAGGGCTTCTTAACATTTATGAAACTATTAATGTGTAGCACCAGATTAACGGGAAGAATCTCAGCTAATTGAAGATATGAACCATTTTTACCAAAACAAAACACAAGTCTCATAAGAAGCGTCTAAATGACCCCTGAGCGAAAACATTCTAACGCACTGCGGCACACAATTCAAGATAAAGATAACCTAACCCTAACCCTTCAATGGCATTAAAACGAAAAAAATGCTACAACTGTTGATCCATAGGTTGATAATGTACCTGTGCCTTTGAAGAATTTTTTTATGATCCATAATTCCATTTTTTATGTAAAAATCGGAGCGGAAAACTTAGCTGCTAATGGTAGCCACCAGAGTGTATGCAGCTTCCGGTTTTGGTAACGCGTCACTCTCACTCCTTATTTGTTAACGTTTTGGTGTGTATATAACTTTGCCTCGATTCCATTGGCTCTAGCGGTTATAAAGAGATTTCATTCATGAAAATCGAGCAAGGGGGGCCAGAGATAGGTCAAATCCACCCAAATGACCCCAGAAGTGGCTAAATCTCTCTAAAAAGGTCAAATGTCACTTGTTTTGCATCAATCTTGATACAGGGTACTTATTATATGTTGTACTTTGGATTCCTAAAGCTTTTAGTCTACTAACCCATCATCCAAGGGTAGTTTTCACTATAAGTAAAAAATTATTTTTGGACGGACACTATCATTTACAGTTTTTTACTATGTAAAATCTGAATTTTCTTTAAAATAAAAAACATATATATTGATTCTGACTTTTCTACATCCAAGTCACAGGTTTATCATTACTTTGAGGATAAAGATTATTAATTTAACCCTTTTAGAAGGGAAGATATGGTCATTTGTTCTGGGAATGTCATTTTCGAGCCTAAAAAATTCTTTTTTACTTATAGTGAAAACTACCCTTGAATGATGGTAAGGTAGACTAAAAGCTTTAGGAATCCAAAGTACAACATATAATAAGTACCCTGTATCAAGATTGATGCAAAACAAGTGACATTTGACCTTTTTAGAGAGATTTAGCAAAAAAAAAACACTTCTGGGGTCATTTTGGTGGATTTTCCATATCTCTGGCCCCCCTTGCTCGATTTTGATGAATGAAATCTCTTTATAACCGCTAGAGCCAATGGAATCGAGGGAAAGTTCTATACACGTCAACACGTTAACAAATAAGGAGTGAGAGTGACGTGTGAAAAAAAAGGTACGTGTTGTGATGTCTGTGTTTGCTTCCCCTGTCGCAAGTTTGGATCGCTCAGTGATGATACTATAGCTAAATAATCAGTGGAGTCTCAGCTTTAATCGGATATATTGTATGTGCAGCTACGATAAGTAATAAGGGTATCTTTATCTTGAATTGTGTGCCAAAGTCAGTTTGCATTTTTTCGCTCAGGGGTCATTTAGACGCTTCTTATGAGACTTGTGTTTTGTTTTGGTAAAAATGGTTCATATCTTCAGTTAGCTGAGATTCTTCCCGTTAATCTGGTGCTACACATTAATAGTTTCATAAAGGTTAAGAAGCCCTGAGACATTGTCTCGAAAAAAAAACGGTGGGAGGGGTCCAATGGGGGGACCGTCGTCCTTAAAGGTGGGGTAGGTAAGTTTGAGAAACCGGCTCGAGATCGCTAGAGTTCTGCCAAATCCACCACTTCCTTACAGAGCCCCTCCTCCAACACACACGAACGCGCACATGACCAATGAGGGCACGAGATAAGTTTGTGCACAGATGGAAGGCTGACAGGCAGGTCGGCCATCCAGTTATTTTAGCCGGGCCGGCTCAGATGATTGGTCGTGCTTTTTACAGTACTACAGCTTCCACAGATGATATTTTTTTATGGATTTTTTGTCAAAGCACTTCAGATATTCATTGCTATCGGGATGTTAAGAGCATTCCATGGAATATAACAAGTGTATCTCGAGCCGGTTTCTCAAACTTACCTACCCCACCTTTAAGAGGTTAATTACTAATGTTTACATTTCCACATCATGTTTGTATTTTAAAATGATTTGTATTTTTAAATGATTCCGCTAAATATTTCCGCATTTTTATTTTCGTTCATCCTCTACATTAATTCATCTTAATTTTCACATGTATTTATTATTTTTACATTTTTAAATGTTTTCTTTAAATATACTTTCCTGGTCATGTGACGAGGAACAACCAATCACAGCGGAGATATCTCAATAAATACACACACACACTAAAAGATTAATAACCAGAAAAACATGTCATGGGACCTTTAAATGGTCATGTGACGAGGAACAACAATAGACTGTATAAAGGTAACAACCACACACACACGCAGACACACACACACGCACACACACACACACACACGCACACACACACACGCACACACACAAACACACACATTATTATTGTATTTTAAAATGTTCTTATTTTATTAAATTCCGCTTCATATATTTTTTACATAGGATTTTAATTGTTTTTATTTAATTGATATATTTTTTTATTTCCTGCTCTTCAACTCTTATCTTTGTTTACTTTGGTTTGTAATGTTTTATTTTTGTATTTAAATTAATTGTATGAATCAGTTGACCTGTGAGTGAGGCTGTGGGATGTGTCGCCCTCTGGCGGCAGAGGGAGGAACATTAGTGTTGTTTTCTTTAAATACTAATGTTTACATTTCCACATGTATTATTTTTGTATTTAAAAAATCATTTGTATTATTAATGTATTCCTCTTTATATTTCCAATGTTTTACCTTTACCACTTTTGAAATGTTTTTCCTTAAAGGTCCCATGGCCATTTCTACTGATCATAATCCCATTGTTGAGGTCTACTAGAATAGGTTAACATTGTTCAATGTTCCAAACTCACATTGGTTTCTCATACAGCATCTCTGTATAGTATGTGTATTCACTCTCTGTCCTACACGCCTTGTTGGAGCTCCTGCCCCCCCCCCCCCCTCCCAAGAGCCCACTGTGCTCTGATTGGTCAGCTCGCCCACTCTGTTCTGATGAGTCCACCACCGTTACAGCGGAACATCAGTTATTATGTGTTACAATGGCGTTTGTTAGCAACCAGGAAATGACACCAGTAATGACAAACAGAGGGGAATGCTGCGTGGGGTCTGGGTGCCGTGTTGGCGGGACGTTGCGGGGCTCGCTGCTCCGCCCTTTGAGGCTCGAGGAGCGGACAGTGAGAGCTGGATTACTGGTGTGGTTTCCTGGTTGCTGCGTGGGGTCTGCGAGACACTGTGGAGCTCAGCCTGAGCACACACATACACTCACAGCCTGAGCTCCGAGTGTGTGTGTGTGTGTGTGTGTGTGTGTGTGTGTGTGTGTGTGTGTGTGTGTGTGTGTGTGTGTGTGTGTGTGTGTGTGTGTGTGTGTGTGTGTGTGTGTGTGTGCGTGCGTGCGTGTGTGTGTATGCAGCTCCGCGGATTGGTCCATTTGGACTGCGTTACATCAGTATGCCCGGGAAGGAAAAAATGGAAAAAGAGAAATCTCCAATGAGGCGTTCTGGGGCAGCATACAGGTCTTCTCTGTGTTAGAGTTTTACTCGCTACAGGCTTTGAGGGTTTGTGACTCTGCAGACCGTTTACATACAGACAAACCTTCATAACACACAAGGGGACGGGTGATAACCAGAAAAACATGTCATGGGACGTTTAAATACTTCGCTGGTCATGTGACGAGGAACAACAATAGACTGTATAAAGGTAACAACCACACCCACACACACGCAGGCAGGCACACACACGCACACACACACACACGCACACACACACACACACACACACACACACACACACACACACACACACACACACACACACACACACACACACTTACAGTATTAAGGACAGAAATAAAGAGAGAGAGGGTCTCTGAGTTATTCCCTGAGTAATGATTGATAATAATAATAGTTGTTGTGTACAGGTGTATCTCAGGTAAAAACAGGAAGAGAGTTCAAGTCTGTCTCTGAGTCTCTGAAAGTAAAACTAAAGAGTTGTTCTTATTCTCTGAGCAGTGATTGATAATCAAAGTTGTCTCTAAAAGCTCTGAAGTCACAAAAAGTTACAAACCTTTAGAGAGAAGAAGAAGAAGGTGCGACACGACCGACGAGCACGAAGTGAAGCCTAACAGCAAACAGGAAGCACTTCAAAATAAGAGCTCTTACAGAACATTTTATTTATATTCCTTCTACTTTAACGAAAGTACAAGATCTGAGTATAGTAAGTCATATTATTGAAATTATAAATCATATTAATGAGATAGTAAGTCATATGTCATTGCCATAGCTACAGCTAATCAGAGAAAAGTTTAATCAAATCTAAGTTTATTTATAAAATTCAATATCAAAAAATACTATTGTCTCAGTGGGGTTTACATTATTAACAAACATACACACAATTCATGATAAAAGGACAAGATAAAAGTCAATTAAAATACAACAGAAAGTAAATTAAAATACATTAAAAACAATCAAATGTAGGACTCAGGAGGACAGACATGGGGTGATCTTAAACCAGCTTTAACTATATGCATTTTTAAAGAGCTTCAATAAAAGCATCATGTTACCAAAGTCATGTGAATTCATCATAATCTCAAGACTCTACATTCAAGATTCAAGGCTTTTATTAGTCCTACTTGCAGAGCTACAGTGTAGTCAGTGGCGACTGGTCATTAGGGGCAGGTGGGGCACAGCCCCACCTAGTGTCAGCAGAAAGTATTACAAATAATGATTACAAAAATGCAAAAAAATAAATAAAAAAATATATAAAATATATTTTAAGATCATGTTTAATCATCTGATTCGTCTGTACATTGCTGTTTTAGTCTGTGTTCTTCTAATTAGTGTGTCTACAGTCACAGTGTGTGCCTATTGAGCTGTTTAGAGCCATGTGGGACAAAACCTGATTATGCCCCTTCCTCTCGCTGTGAAGTCAACGGTGACTGTAAAAACTACACTGCGCATGCTCAGAGTATTTTGTAATGTAATGTGTGTGGCAAAAAAATAATGACCAGAGGGGCACGGAGTTACCATCCCCACCATACGTCATCTCAAATCATTCAGAGCTGATTGGCTGTAAGTACGTGTGCCGCGAAAAGTGTGGTGCTTGAAGAGGAGACGAGAGAGCTGCAGTGGCGCGTCCTAAAACCAGGAAGTAAGCACAAAAAAGCAATGAGATTTCTCCAGAGGATTTTAGAAAATAGCTCGAAATATGATCTGTGGGAAACGTACCTGTTAGATAAATGCACGTTTTGATTAGCCGGATAACATCCACATGTCTACCCTACTTTTATAATTTTTTTATCATAAATCTATGGATTAGATTTATGATAGACTTTTGAAACTACAAGAACATAAGGAGGACTTTTACAAAAAAGTAATAGAAATGTTTGTCCAGAAGGATAGGCAAATGGACTTCATCTTCAAGTCAAGGTAAGACCGCCATTTTATTGACAATGGGATCTTACTAAGAGAGAACAATTCAATATTTAAATGATAAAATTACATTTTTTGGGTATCCTTTTGTTGAACTGTCTGTTTAAAATTAATCGAAGCATCAGACAAAAAAAGCTTTTGAAAATAATATTATATTTTGGTTTAGGTCAAAATATAATATTTGTAAACCTGAAGAGTCTGTGCCAGTGCCTCACCAGCCATGAACCTCACTGCACGTCACTGCAGAAGCTTATATATAGACATCTATATATATATGTGATTATTATTCATGCTATATACTGATATACAGATGGAGCGTCTTATTTTGGACAGTTTAAAACGCGAGGGTCGTGATTGGTTCGTGCACGTTCCGTGATGGCCGGCCGGCCCCCAGTCTGACTTGATACCGCCCCCGTGATAAATAAATTTAATTATTGTGAAGCCAGCTGCAATGGATCATTGATCCACCAGGGGGTGCAGTGGGGTTCCACACTGGAGTCATGTGTGGAGTCTTCGACAAACTGGATGTACAGTATGTCTGGTACTAATGTATAGCGGATCTTTGTTAAGATCCATATGTCACGGATAGGATCATAGTCTGTGCTAAATAAGACATGTAATCATTTACAAAACATCACCATGTTGTTATTTAACAAAATAATGTTGTTTAGTCGAAAAAAACGAACGAGCCGGCTCTCCCGATTTTTAATCCTAATTTAATCATCATCATTGATGTTTATGTTCGCCGAATTGACATGAAATCACTGACAAATATGAATATTCTGTATTCAACTTCATTGAAACGATCAGGATGGGTGTTATTTTTCCCCACAATGACCAAGTCGCTGCAAATTATAACGAAACATTCTGTATTCCTTGCTTACTTCCTTAAACCTTTTCTCCTCCTTATCTCTTTCATGACTTTTTATTTAATGCTTTTGAATGTTTTGAAATTATGAATACAGTAAGTAAGGCATATTAATCATAGATAACACGGCAGGGTCCGTTACAGTTTGTTTTCATCTGATTTCAAATATTTCAAATGTCTGAAGTTAATAAATACATTCTCAGTGTTCAAGTCAATAATAGTCATATAAGAAAAGTACTGATCTAATAACAGAGATTTTATAAGGACTTTTCAATGTTCGACATCGCTCATGTGAAATACAGTAAACTGGATGTTGTGGTGCCGAGAGACGGGAGTCGGAGGCGGGGTATCAAAAGTACAAGCTAAACTTTTATTTAGCATCTGAACACACGGCGGAAACAGCTGGTCTGGTTCACTAAAATGTCCGTGCGGAACAATACCCCAACCCATAGATCCGTGGGTGAATAATGTCAATCATCACAATGTACAGTATGTCTGGTACTAATGTATAGCGGATCTTTGTTAAGATCCATATGTCACGGATAGGATCATAGTCTGGATCATAGTCTGTGCTAAATAAGACATGTAATCATTTACAAAACATCACCATGTTGTTATGCGCATGTGCGAGATGTTATGCATGTGCGCATGTTATGCGCATGTGCGAGATGGTCCGCCATATTGCACAACTCCGTACGGCAACTCAACTAGGACACTTGACGTCTAGACCGTCTAGACCGTCTAGACGGCTGGCCAATATGCGAATATGCATTGCGCATGCGCGAGTCTTATGATCTTATTAGGTGAGTTAGGTGAGTTAATTATTAGTTGTTCAGTGGCGAGCCGTCAGGGCCCTCTGTGAGGGCCTAAGATATTCCAAAAAATAATATTTAAAAACATTAAAAAAATATATATCTTTTTAAAATATATATTTTTTTTAATATTATTTTTGTTATATTTTTCATTAGTTTTACCGAAAAAAAACTTGATTTAATAAAATAACATTTCCAAAGAAATAAATCCTTCGAATCTGCCTGTTTGAATCTCTGTTTGAATGTCAGTTACTATAGCGGGCCTCTCTGCGATTCACAGAGGGCCCGCTATAGTAACTGAACGAGAGAGTAATGTCAAATGACAGTACAATTGACCAATCATATCTTCCCTCTAAATGGGTGGGTTTTATTATCGCGGACTTTATGACGAGTTCCGCCCGCTGTGAAACTTTTCTTGTTTCCATAGCAACAACAACTTCCTGTCAACAGCGTGAACTCGCCTTCAAAATAAAAGCATGCCAAATTACACTTAAGACATACAACTGCAATGAAAGTAACAAACACAATGCAATATCATTTTCAATGTCAAAGAACACAAATTGGGTTCACAGGTGTTGTTTTGTGTGGTAGAGGGTCGCTGTCATTGATGCGTTTTGCACCCTGGGCCGTTGTTTTGATATTCCGCTGAAGTATATGCTGTGACGTAATAACGTCTTTTTTTCGAAGGAAGGGGTGGGGGTCAGAGGGCCTAGGTATAAAGCTCACGGCTCGCCACTGTAGTTGTTAGTTAATTAGGTGAGTCTTATTAGGATATTAATGCCATACATTTTTGCATACATATGTATTCAGTATGATAGCTGTCTAACAGAAGTTAAATCCATTTCTCACTTATTCTGACAATGTACTTAACCCCAAATAAAAGAACCCAATTAAAATAGTTGTTAAATAATGGGTGAAGTCATGTTGTAATAACAATAACTCATCTCTCTCGGTTTTTTTAGTTTTCTTTGTGTGCTTTGCCAAAAGCCACTGTGTCAAATGTCCTAGTTGGGTTGCCGTACGGAGTTGTGCAATATGGCGGACCATCTCGCACATGCGCAGTACCGATCGGGCAGGCGAACGGATCGGGTAGTGACAGCTGTAAATGTAATCAGTTACTGATTACTGAATACATGACTCTGAAAGCATCCGAATACAGTTACAGTTACGTGTTTTAAAAAAGTAACGTAATCAGATTACTTTTAGATTACTTTTGGATTACTTTCTTTATCCATCACAGATGAGAAAATAATAAAACAAATACAAAGAGGAAACAATTTGATATGTCTACCATTTATTTTAGGAGTATTAATATTTTTTCAGATAGGATCATACATTTACAAAACATCACCATGTTACAGTTTGTTTTCATCTGATTTCAAATAAACAAAGTCTTGGCTTTCAGAATATTAAACTTGTTTCGGCAAATTTAGATGATAAATACAACTATGAAGCTTGTAACGGCATAATTACTTAAGCGGAGAACGGAGTAAGTTAACGTTACAGCAGGCATAACAACAGCCGGTGTTTATTTTATTATAATATATAGTCGTTATTCATTTGTTTTAAAGCTCAATAAGGAAGATTTTAACTTTCACACACGTTGACCGGCGAAAAACTCTGCCCGGTTCACCGACCCCCCCTCTGAGTGAATACCTGTTAACTTAATTGTTAACACAATAAAAATGATAACAAGAAAAGTTCATGTTTTATCAAGATGATGGGTTTCCCTAACGCTCAGAGTCGCAACGCGCTCCTACAAGAGATCGTGATAGCACATTCAGGATTAAATATTACCCGATGTGATGTTTGCTCAAAATGAGACATGCTGTATTTACCACTTGTTGCCTTTGCTGCACAGATGGCACGCAAACAAACATGCCTACAGTATATTTTAATAAAGCTAGACTGTCACTGATTGTTGTTAACAGCTTCGGCTAAGAGCATTTAAAATGTGCATCGATTTACAGCTATTGTTCCCTTTAAACGGGGGGGGGGGCCTCTCTGCACGGAGGAGCCGCGGAGAAGAGACACACGTTCACTAAGCCGAATCACAGTGATCTGCTATTTTAAAGTAAATTCAACACATATCGACCCTAAATATAGCATATATTAAGAACGAGAAAGTGTTAACATCGTTTTTTGTAAAAATATGACAAATGTGCGAGGGTGATGACATCAGAGCATCGCCCTATGGGCTTAGCCCCAGACAGGTACAACAGGTATTCACTCAGAGGGGGGTAGTTACCCATTTACATGTCAAAAAGCAACATACAGTAGGCGGGTGGGGGATGGTGAACGTTTACATTTATCTACAGAATACATTTAATTTAAGGGGAGCAGTTACTGAGAAGTATATAATGAGAACTGCTACCAATGGTGGCCTATTTAGTTTATTAAGAAATACATATTTTTAGCTTTTTTTGATCTGCAGTAGGAAATGGAGCGGACCTGCAGAGAGTAGCGACAGGGCTGGTCCAACCTGATCTGTAAAGTGATCTAACTAAGTGCTATTCATATTCTTGACGGGAAGTGCAGTGTAATCGCGCGTTTCCACTACAGCGCGCAGCCCGGTTTAAGAGGGCTGTGACGTCAGCGGCCCGTTTGTGGTTGCGTTTCCACTTGGCCTAGTACCGGCCGGCGGGTCCTAATTCACAGTTTTTCTGGCCTCATAAAATCGTGGGGCCAGGGCCAAGACAACCGGGCTGAGTTTGTGACGTCAACGCTCTCAGCTGCTGATTGGTCGGAGAGAATCGTCACAATCTGCGCGCGAGATAATCCATTTTTACAAACAGCATTTTTGTTAACAGAGGAGCTACAACAATGGCAAAGAAAAGCACACCATGGTCGGTCGAGGAAGTGACGACGTCCATTATATTGCAGATGATAAGGTCCAGCGGGTGCTCGACGGGACAACTCGCAATATCAAAGTCTTTCAGGAGGTCTCTACACAGACACTGGACTCTCCAACGGCGTTACTGGAGTCTGCATGGTACGTTTTTGCTAACGCTCTGTTATTTGCTTGAAAGCTTTGTGTCCCTGCTTTGTGTCCCTATCTGTTCTAAAGCTCACTTCTAACAAATAAGTCTATTTTATCCTTACATTTATGTTCGACAACCCATGCTTTTATGGAGCCCCGAAGGCTAGCTAGGCAGATAGCATTAGCGAGAGCTATTGTTTGCTAACACCATATGTGCCATTGTTTACGTTCAGTTTGTCTTTTCTATAGTTGTTGTTGCTATTTATAGTATTGTGCTGCAGTAGTTTGTGGAATTTACAAGTCATGTTTCTGTTCTAGATGATTACATTGGGACTAGCGAGGAGGAACAGTTCCGAACAACGTCCTCTGCATCAACAGCACAAACCGAGGAGAGGATCTGGCCCTGCAGGAACGGCAACTGGCCCAGCAGAATCAATGCCATGTCTTATCTTATTGCTTGTTGATAAATAATTGCACCCACCAGCGATCACACAGAAAGATGGCATCATCTAGGCGTCCCTCTGCAGTCAGAAATATCATAAACACCATCGTCCACAAAGCACTGTACAGGGGTTTATGGATTTAAGAGAATACTTATCACAGTGAAACCTTTATCATCTGTTGCAATTAAAGCAAATAAGAGAATAAATACTTGGTTAAATAATACATTTTAACTCTTTAGCAGGACAACTCTGCATACTGTTTGAAATTGAGTTTGCTGGCTTGAGGTCCTCTAAAACATAACATTACATATTTTGTAATGGTATTAAGAATACATGATAAATACATGTAGTAAAAATTACTCAATTGTAATACCCTCGTTGTGCTAGACTCAAACACATTGCTTATATATTTCAAAGAGAAGAGAACAAAAGAAAACACCTATACAAAGAGAGCGGTGCACAGCGCTTAATATTTACTTGCACTATATTTCTGTTGATCTGGGTTATTGTGTTGCACTGTTGGAGGAGCCTGTGACCTAAGATGTTCATTGTCATAACTACACTAGCTATGTTCGTATGACAAAATAAAAAACCTTGAACCTTGAGGCTGTGTCTTTCAGACAAAGCATCATAATCATATTATTTTATGCTGTGGATACTTTAGCCTCCATCCATGTTAACAATTTTTTACACTTGCATTTATGAATATAGTTCTGTTGTGTTTTACACTTTTGTATTTATGTTTATAGTTTGCTTTGATATTTGCTTAATTTATTAGATTATTATTATTATGGGGGCAGTATGGTGCTTGAAATTCAAATATTTACTAAATAGTCAATTCTGATAAAAAAAATTTGGTTTAAATAATTTGACAAACACATGTATGTGAAAAAGAAAAGATGTATTTATGTTCAATACAATACAATGAATATTTAGGTATTACATTATACATTCTAGGTATTCAGGTAGCGCATCAGACCCTCTCGTATGTCCCTGCCCTCCTCTGCACCTTGTGCCACTGCTACCCCTGGTAGACGTAGGTTTTCCTCAGGCATCCTGAAGTTCTCCACTGAGTGTGTGAAAGATGGAGCAATCACATTCCACCACTCGGTAGCTCGGTCGGTAACTTCTGAAATACACAAACAAAAGCATACATATTTTAATACGTAAAAGTGGTAGCTACAATTAATTAAATACTTGAAATACTTTGGTCGTATAGGCAGCGTGAGCCTAAACACATTGCTAGTTAGCGAACGTTAGCTTACCAAGTAGCATTGTAGTTAGTAGTGATTCGAGTCGTCCTGTAGTCTCTGCGGCGTAGGAGGACTGCCCGAACTCTCGCGTCAGCTTCTTCTATACCTCGTCTTGCTATACGTCGCCTCTTTCGAAACAACTCTTGTCTATTTCTTGTGATAATAAACCACACAGCAAAAAACAAGCAAATGATCGCTTTCACATCTCCACATCCTCCATTGTTGTGTCGCATTGAAGATGACGTCACGGCAGTTTTAAGCAGCGTCGCTCCGCCTACACTGCGTTACTATAGATACTACCCCAGTTCCTAAACTGTAATGGAAACGCGCCATAAAGTGAGCTGGTCCTAACGAGGCCAATCGCGGCCCAGCCATACCGAGCTGGGCCGAGCGAGGCCGTGTAGTGGAAACGCGCCATAAATGGGGGGCTTATATGCATTTGAAAAGCAATATAAATCACACAGTTCGTATACAATAGGCTTTAAAAGCACCATCGATAACCATTGCCCTTCTCCTATTCAAACCAAAAGAGAAAATGCAGATATTACACTCTGAAAAGAAAGGGTAGACATATCTGTACTCTTACGGACCGTCTCCACAGCACCGTTAAAAAAATCTTGGAGGTGGGCGTATCTGAGGCTTGGGGATTTTTTTGCGATCAACCAATCACATGAATCTCCTGCCCGCGACATACGAAGCAAAAAAGCCCATAGTAAACTGGATATAAACTCCCCAAACAGGCGAAAACCTACCACTGTCTCTGCCACCTCCCTCCATGCCTGGCTCCTCCGGTTTATATCCCGGTAGGTCTGGTCATAAAGCACGGGGTGATTGATTCGCTACCGCTAATTTCTCCTCCATTTTTTGGAATATGAGGAAATGACCTGCGGTATGTCTCTCCCAGCATACACGCCGTTTGATTGGCTAGAGCTTGAACGGTCAGATTTGCGTACACGGGATTTGATTGGCTGCCGCTTCCACCTCAGCTTCAAAAGTTGAACATTGTTCAACTTTGAATCCTCAAAATCCTCAAAATCTCCGCTCGCCTGCCCACAATGCATTTCGGCGAAAAGTGAGGGAAAGTGACGTCACCCCATTCAAAGTGAATGGGCAGAAGCGTTTCAAGATTTTTTAACGCTGCTGTGGAGACGGCCCGTTAGTGCCAAGTAGCTAAGCTATTCATTCGCAGAAATGTAAAGTGATCTATCTAAGTTCTATGAAGGACAGCCAAATATATTGTGTTGTTCATGTGGCATTAGTTATCCATGTCCCAGACATTAATTAGGCATACATACACATATATAATACTTGATGATAGAGGTCTCCGTTATGAAAGGACTTTCTCAGATTGGAAGAGAATCAAAAAGTGAAAGGAGTGAAAAAAAGTAATTATTTTGCAATTTATGTTATTGTTTTGTTAAAAATGTAAGGAACAGTGTCTAAAATATCTGGGGAATGTTACACATTGATACTTTGAACATGCTTCCAAAAAGCTTGTGACAAGATGTTAAGTTAACAGGTATTCACTCAGAGGGGGGTCGGTGATTTATTGCTCTTGGGGCATTAAAAACAAGATTTTAACTTTAGTTTTTTATATAATATCTGCATTTTCTCTTGTGAAAAACTAAGTCTTAGTTTGGCCATAGTTCTTTAACCTGTTTCACACCTTCCCCCCGGTACCGGGCGGATAAACGCGTCATTTGCAGGAAACAACGTCTAAGGAATCTTAATATTGAATAAAACTATGAATGTGTTATATCCATGTAACGGGAAGAAACTCAGCTAACTGATCTTTTTAATTTTTTTTTTCAAAAAAACCCCACAATGCTAGCACTCAGCCTCTGAATTAGCCTCGATCGAAAAAACGGGACCTACAAAGGCACTTAAACTCACTCATAACTCCCTTATTACTTATCCTAGATGCACAGCCAACCACTCGTTTTTGGTGTCCTGGAGACACTGAATCTACCGGTGCCCACCTCAACACTCAGTGATAAACATTCGCGACGCTATCAACGAAAGCGTACATCATCACATGTGGAGCTAAGAAGCTAAACACGTAAATATGGCTTACCTTGGTCAAAAGTGGTCTTCAATGGCATTAAAACGATAAAAAAACGATGCTGCAGTTAATCCATAGGTTCATCCTATGTGTCTGTGCCTTCTTTGAAATTATTTCTGATAATCCATAAGCAATACAACTGCGTTTTAGTTTCCAAACTCCAGAAGGAGACATTCCTCCAGTTTGGTTTCGTTTTCCACACGCGAAGCGCCCACATTTTTTCTTTACAGCTTGTGTGGGTGTTGTCCTCCCCCTTTGATTCTATTGGCTCTAACGGTCACAAGGGTATGTCAACCAACCAAATCGAGCAAGGGGGGCCAGAGATAGGTCAAATCCACCCAAATGACCCCAGATGGCCCAGTTTTTGGCTAAATCTCTCTAAAAAGGTCAAATTTCACTTGTTTTGCATCAATCTTGATACAGGGTACTTATTATATGTTGTACTTTGGATTCCTAAAGCTTTTAGTCTACTAACCCATCATCCAAGGGTAGTTTTCACTATCTGTAAAAAATAATTTTTGGACGGACACTATAATTTACAGTTTTTTACTATGTAAAATCTGAATTTTCTTTAAAATAAAAAACATTTATATTGATTCTGACACTTCTACATCCAACTCACAGGTTTATCATTACTTTGAGAAAAAAGATTATTAATTTAACCCTTTTAGAAGGGAAGATATGGTCATTTGTTCTGGGAATGTCATTTTCGAGCCTGAGACCTGAAAAACAGGCTCAGAGTGGAACAGGTTAATATATAGCGCCATCTCCTGGTTAAACCCTGAAATTGGAAAATAGTGGGAGGGCTTAACATTCCCACATACTGGTCTTTGGCAGGTCTTAGGCAGGTAACCGGCTGGTAGTAGGCAGGAAGCTGTATGCTGGCGTCCGAAATAAGATGCCCCATCTGTAAGGCTAAGTAAGCAATCAATCCTGCAAATTAACCCTTAGTTTTTCAATATATTTATTCAGACAATGTGAGTAGAAATACAGAAATTCTGCTCCCACCTAAGGCCAACGTTGCAATATTACAACATTTCCTTAAAAACTTACCAAAACGTAAACATTTTTAAAACTCTTTCATTTCTGCTCCAGAGGCTATACAACAACATCTGAAAGGTCAAAAAAACAAACAGGGCTAGACAGCCATTTGTAACATATGGGAGAATGGTGAAAAGAACCAACTGGACTGGGACCAATGGGAAAATGCCTCTTCCCCTCAATGTGAAGCAAAAGATTGAGTCCTATGTTTCCAATCGGTTCCCAAATGTGAACATTATTTTGTATTTTTATTAAATTTGACAATGTCAATTTCACTTTCCACTATGTACAGGTATCTTGGGTCAGTCTTGTCTTCCAAAAATCAGGAAGTAAAGTCAAGATGTGAACTCAACACGTAGTCACTCAGAGGGGGGTACTAATTCTTTTCAAATGCATATAGGCAATGCTACTATTTACATGTACTGTAGGCTCTTTCAGTCAAGAATTTGAATTTGAATGGGATGGGGAGACGCTCTGCCAACACTGACCCAATCTTCTGCTCCTTACAGCCCACTGCCTGAGTTTTAGGAATATTTTTATTGCAGAAATCTGTTGTACCAACCGCATTGATATATCAAAGCAATCATATTTTCCATTTTCAGTAACAACAAAACAGCGGATTCAGAACATACTAGTACAATTAGGCTGTTCGCGGTTTTAAAACACATCCATGGGCGAGATAACAAGAAATGCAATATTCATGCCAGAAACAAGAGGGCAGTCCAAGAGAGCACATCAGGAAAAATAAAAAATGTACATAGCAAATTGAAAAAAAAACAACAAGATAAAAGTTACAGGATTAACATTATTCATCCCACACCTTCATCCTCACCCAGACCTCTTAAGTGTCTCATCACTGGAGCCCAGGCCTTATCAAACACTCTCCCCCTTCCTGCATTCTTGAATCTAAGTTTCTCCAGGTAGAGGATCTCACCCAACTCTCTCAGCCACATCTCGAATGTAGGCACAGTATCAGACTTCCATAACCTCAAAATAAGTTTTTTAGCCAAAACAGTACCCAAAAACACCGGCCATTTGTCACTGCCATAGTTCAGATCAGTGTCACTCGTGGACCCCAGAATGGCCACAAGGGGATCAGGCTTCAATTGCTTGTCAAATGCTTTTGAATACAAATCAAATACAGAAGTCCAGAATGAGTGGAGGTTGGGGCATGTCCAGAATTGGTGTGTAAGGGTGCCAGCTTGATTTTTACATTTGTTACATAATGCTGATACGCTGGAATACATCTTGTTTACTTTAACTTTTGAGTAGTGCAACCTATGTAGAACTTTAAATTGTATCAGATTTAATCTAACATTTACTGAGCACTGGTGAATATTCCTAAGACATGTTTCCCAAAATTCCTCAGTGATCGGCATACCCAATTCTGTCTCCCACTCAGTTCTATACTTTTCTGTGCTGACTACTTCCTGACTAAGGCCTAGGCTCCACGGGAACGAAAACGGACCCTGCAAACAACGGTTCCAAAGGTGGATAGATCTGGGAACGGAGCGCTCTGGGGGGCCGTGTGGTCGCCTATACGGTCATCCTTTTCTGATAATGGCGACGCAATAGCCCCGCCTCTCCCCACCTCTGCTGCTCACCCCCGCAAAAGTACACTGCACACTGAATTCAGATTATTTATCTTTATCTCGATATGGACATAAACGCGAGTGAAGTCTAATCTGACAGGACGGAGACACGCAGCTCCTCCGGCTGTGATGCAGCGGGAGCAAAACACACACTTCAAGTCAGATCATCACCCTTAGCTATTTTAATTACCTCTCAAACTACCTAAACTAGTTATAAATATGTTTATTTTTACTGTCGGGTTTACTTACTGGATCAGCTGCTGCATGAGACAGACACTGAAGAGAGGAAAAAGAGACAGGCTCCGTGTATTTTATTATTGTATATCATTATATAGAGTCGTTATTCATTTGTTTTAAAGCTCAATAAATAACAAAGAAGACCTTTGACCGGCACTTTTATAATTTTGTCCGGAAGATTTAAACTTTAACACACGCTGACCGGCGAAAAACTCTGCCCGGTTCCCTCGGCCCCCACCAAGGAGAATAAACAGAAGTGCAGCCATGACAACCATTCTTCTTCGCTGCTTTTGTGGAGGAAGTTGCTGCTTTTGTGGAGGAAGTTACAGCGCCACGTACAGGCTCGGCATATGTACTGCAGCTTTTCCAGCGGTTGGATCTAAACGGAGCTGTCTCGTGTGGCAAGACACTATCCGGTGTATATTGCGTGTGGACGGAAGCTTTTTGGCGATTGCGTTTGCGTTAATCCTATGCGTTTTGCCGTATGCGTTCCAAAAAGTTTGTGACAAGATGTGAAGTCAGCAGGTATTCACTCAGAGGGGGGTAGGTACTAAATGCCACATTTACATGTAGGCAAACAAAGTCAAAAATCAACATACAGTAGGGGGGTGGGGGATGGTGAACGGTATGGTCAATGTTTGAAAACACAAACTAATCAAACCAAAATAGAAAATGCAGATATTACACTCATAAAAGAAATGGTAGACATATCAGTAGCCTACTCTTAGTGCCAAGTTGTCTCAGACAATCTGCATTTCCTAATGTGGGACAGTTCTGTGCAAAATGTGGGACACTGAAAAGTCTATGTTAAAAAGCCTCATTCACCTTAATTCATGTAATAAAAACATCTCAGGTCAGTAACACTGAAAGCTAAATGTGCAATACCATGTTCAGCTATGTTACTATTTATAATGTTATTGTTGTTACAACAGAAGATGTTTTTCTTTATATTGAAGTTAAATGCATCAATCTGGTGCACTTTGAGGGCAAAATTAAGAGATTTATGGATACCGCTGGAAAAAGCTGGAGTACATATGCCGAGCCTGTACGTAGCGCTGTAACTTCCTCCACAAAAGCAGCCTTCTGTTTATTCAACGTGGTGGGGGCCGAGGGAACCGGGCAGAGTTTTTCGCCGGTCAACGTGTGTTAAAGTTTAAATCTTCCTTATTGAGCTTTAAAACAAATGAATAACGACTATATATAATAATAAAATACAGGGAGCCGGGCCTCTCTTTGTCCTCCCTCTCTTCTGACAGCGTCAGTGTCTGTCTCATGCAGCAGCTGATCCAGTAATGAGTGACACATTTTGAGTTGTATACACTGTTGGAAAGATGAGATTCCTAGCTTTCTAATGGTATCAGGATTGTTTTTGTACTCCAAATATTAAGCAAAATATGTCACATTATATAATGACTGTCACCGAGTCATCATTTTGAGAAAAAGGCCTTCAAAGTTTCCTCTTCTCTGGAATCCATCGATCTGATTGATTATTAGCGGAGCAAATGATCAAAATAGTCCGGAGGGAAAATATTTCCGTTTGGATTACTGGTCTGGGGGAAGCTCGCGAGTGTATGTGTGTGTGTGTGTTTGTGTATTTTTGCGTAAGTGTATATTGTGTTTGTTTCCCGGGGAAAACACTCACGAGAAACACCGGCTGTTGTTATGCCTGCTGTAACGTTAAATTACTCCGTTCTCCGCTTGTAATTATGCCTTAAGCTTCATAGTTGTATTTATCATCTAAATTTGCCGAAACAAGTTTAATATTCTGAAAGCCAAGACTTTGTTTATTTGAAATCAGATGAAAACAAACTGTAACGGACCCTGCCGTGTTATCTATGATTATATGCCTTACTGTACATTCATAATTTCAGCCGGAGGGAGGGGGGCGGCGCTGTGGAAGAGCAGATTGCGAGTGAGAGGTGCCTGTCATCTTCCCTTTACAAGCTTCACAAATGTATTTATCGTGTGATTCATATTCTGAAAGCCAAGACTTTGTTTATTTAAAATCAAACAAAACACCCGAACCCCGAAAATATAGTTTTTTACGCAAATCCACGTTTATTTTGAAATGAGCCGTTGCGACTTCCGACTGATTTCGATAGAGCGGGTCACATATATTATATAGTGTATTGTATTATTAAGTAATATCATACATTAACCCCATTATAGCAGATGCCACATTGAATGGATGAACACATGTATGCATCAATAATTACAACAGAGTATTTCTAAATACAAGCTGTAAAAATACTTATATGTATTTAATACTAATAACATAATGATTAATTTCAGATTATAATACTTTTCAGTGTCTGTCTCATGCAGCAGCTGGACCTGTAATTTACAGGAAAGGAGTGCGCGCTACTAAAGAGCATAGACTGTATATATAAAGAGACGCGTTACCATGGAAACCAAACAATGGTGTAGCTGTATTGAAGTCCGAGTGGAAACAGTAGCATTTGGAGCGTTATGTTAGAATGAAACAGCCAGGTCGTGACTCACACAAAAAAAGTGTTACTTCACTAACTGTAAGCTTGTCACTCAGAGTAACCTACAGTTAACTTAACTGCTGGAGAAGAAAGATCAGGGGGGGGGGGGAGAGAGCTGTGGTTGATGGGCCATTAGGTGTGTAAACACACAGCATTCAGACTGTTTAAAAAACGGTAACAACGGACTATTTTTCTTAGCGGACGCATGTCAATTTAAATCAATACATACAACAATTTTTTAAATCAATAAAAACATTTTCTAAATCCATAAAAGTATTCGGGATCCTGATCTGCCTGACAAGGCTCCATTAAAATATTATATTTTTAGTGAATTACTGAGTTTAGGCACGTTAATAACGTTTTAATGAAGTTGAATACAGAATATTCATATTTGTCAGTGATTTCATGTCAATTCGGCGAACATAAACATAAATGATCGTGGTGAAGAAGATGATTAAATTAGGATTAAAAATCGAGATCCGGCTGCATTTCCTCTCGTTCGTTTTTTTCGACTAAACAACATTATTTTGTTAAATAACAACATGGTGATGTTTTGTAAATGATTACATGTCTCTTATTTAGCACAGACTATGATCCTATCCGTGACATATGGATCTTAACAAAGATCCGCTATACAGTAGTACCAGACATACTGTACATCCAGTTTACTGTATCGAAGTTGATTTCACATGAGCTCCTGTGTGGAACCCCACTGCACCCCCTGGTGGATCAATGATCCATTGCAGCTGGCTTCACAATAATTAAATGTATTTATCACGGGGGCGGTCTCAAGTCAGACTGGGGGCAGGATCTTCATCACGGGCCTTTCACGGGCCATTCACGGGCCATTCACGGGCCGACCACGACCCTCGCGTTTCAAACTGTCCTAAATAAGCTCCTACATCTGTAATACGGTAATACAAGTATTTAATTTGAACAATGGTCCATTTAAAATATATATATATATTACATAATTGTACATGACTATTACTTTAAAAAAAATGTCAAGGTGCAAGTTTTAAGTTCTCATGATATCGTTTTTACTAAGTTATAGGTGAGATACACGGGTCATTTTACAATACTTGTTCCTTTAGGGAGATATGTTAGTTGATGATCCTACTGATGTCACCTTTTTTATGTATGTTAAAGGAGAGATGGAAGGTGTACCATTAGCCTCGAGGGTGCATGCCTCTTCTACAGGCAGTGGAACAGGCATGTGAGGATGTGTACAGATGTAGCAGCTAATTTAGGACAGTTTGAAACGCGAGGGTCGTGGTCGGCCCGTGAACGGCCCGTGAATGGTCCGTGATCAAGAGACTGCCCACAGTCTGACTTGAATGCCGAATTGACATGAAATCACTGACAAATATGAATATTCTGTATTCAACTTCATTAAAACATTATTAACGTGCCTAAACTCAGTAATTCACTAAAAATATTTATATTTTAATGGAGCCTTGTCAGCCGCTTATTACATGGCCACATTCTCAACAAAGTATCGACATGACTCCCAATATTAATTGAAATGCTTTTATGGATTTAGAAAATGTTTTTATTGATTTAAAAAATAGTTGTATGTATTGATTTAAATTGACATGCATCCGCTAAGAAAAATAGTCCGTTGTTACCGTTTTTTAAACAGTCTGAATGAAACGGCAGCTCTCAGCTGTGTGTTTACACACCTAATGGCCCATCAGCCTACGTATGTAAACTATAGTGTTTGCTCTGCGTGCACCCCTTGAAATTATGAGATTGCTCTTTCCCCATATTCATTTCTATTGAACAGCGTCCGTGTTAAGTTATAGTCAACTCTCACGGGTTGAAAACAGTATTTCCGACCTCTGCGTTTTCATAGTAACTAAGGTGGTTGCTAGGGACGCATATCATTCCCCTCACTGTCTAATTATTTTTACAGTGATATCTGCAGTACTCATCAACTAAAAAACATCAGTTTGTTAATTACACAACATTAATTGGTTTAAATTGTGTACAATGCTTTTGTGTTTTTCCGTTTTGATTCTGAGAGACACATTTATTTTTCAGAGTTTTGGAAAGCCGAAAACATTACGCTACCCATAATCCTCAGCTATCGTTGAAGCTCGGTGATTGGATGTCTTAGTCGCAATGCACGTTGGGATATGGTGTTTATGCGATAGAAAATACGAAAACAAAGTTTTAAAGAAAATAATACTTTATTCCGCATGTGCTTGCTTTTCTCTTTGGAAGTCATCACATGAATGCATTGTAATAAGTGGTTCGGCTGCATTCAATTAGAACTTTTTCTTGTGGGCTTTTGCCCTGGGTTTTGCATCTCTGCTTACGGGCCTGTACCCAATGTCCATGGTGTTTTTGAGGAATGGATTTGTTTTTGGATCTGCAGAGTATAAATATAGTTTCAGTGGGAGCTTTGGTTCTGATGATTGCTCAATGCCCCCCCCCCCCCCCCCTATCTGGAAGCGATTCTTCTGAGAAATAGAATATTGCAGAACGGTAGTACCATTTCAGGTTTGGCAGTTGTAGTCCTACCATTTCATTTGGAAGATATAACAGCCTTAGTCTCAGTGTAGCTTTGTGTGATTGAAGTAGGTATACTAATGTGGGTAATATTTTCATTTTGATCATGTTTATGCGTCCTATCATTAAAAAATGCATTGTCATCCATCTATCATTGTGTCTAGAAAATGACTTTTCATTTATTTTCCTCTCAGGAGGGAGTGTGGCTGTGGAGCGATGGCTCTAAGTTTAGCTTCAGCAGATGGGGCAGGGGGGGAGCCAAGCAACTATAGAGGAAAGGAACACTGTATGGAGGTTAACTATGGAGGTACAAAATATACAATTATATGTTGTCCTCTTTATTTATGCTTACAATCTTTTAAAGAGAATTATAAAACATTTGAATTATTCCTTTTTAAGTTGTTACTTAAAAACATGACAAAACAATACCTCTTTAATGTTGTCTTTCATTCATTCATCAGATAACTAATCTGTGTTGTTTTTGATGATCTTTAACCTGCAGCTAACAAACATGTCAACGACGTAGACTGTCTCGACAAGCAACCTTTTGTCTGTTCCTCCTCCCTGAAATGATCACATCTTCAGTCAGGATGTCACTTCTACCAGGATGTCAGGCCTCGATGACATCAGTGTTTTGAAGATTTATCCACACTCCTGATTCACTTTCATATTTAATCAATAAACTGATTCACCCAGCTAAGCAATATTTCTGTTTAACACCTGTCTGTCCTGAACATGTATTTCTCTCTCTGTACTATGATACTAAAGCTGACCAGCAATCCAATCAATTAAAGCATAACTGAAAGCAAAATGCTTCATTATTTCCACATCTTCTAAATGTTCCATCAGCCAGTGACTGAACTCATTTCATCGTCCTCTCACTACTTGAACATCTTCAAAATCAAATGGGAAATATTGTTAATTTCCACCCACGACTGTAATGTGAATATTAGAAGTAGTAAAGTACACTGCTGGCCGTTAAACCACTGCATACAAATATTGCGAAATGGAAAACAATTTCAAAAACATAATTTAAAGGGGACCTATCATGCAAAATGCACTTTTGTACGTCTTTTATACATGAATATGTATGTGTTTGAACACTGTCCTGACGTCAGGACGGTGGCGCTACGGCTATTGGGCCAACTCCACCAATCAGGAGGAGACAGCCATGGCCATTGCCGTTCGAAAGCGCTGGAGACGCTGTAGTACATATGCCAGGCCAGTAGATGGTGCTGTTCTGCCCTTATCTTCCCTTACAAAAACAGAGCAAAACAATTTCAAATTGAGCAAAATGAGGCAGGGCTAAAATGCATGATGTATTTTGAAAAAAAAAAAGTATAAATATGCCTTATATAGGTATGGTCCTACACTATATTATTCAAATATAGCATGATAGGTCCACTTTAAAAAAGGCATTCGTGTTATTTTCTTGTATACACAGGAGGAACATTGCAGTCTCCTTTTTCCGTAGATTATTTTAGCAGCTTAATACTTTTTAATTCTTTGGTCAATTTAAAAATAGAGGTTTGTTATTTTTGAATAAAAAAGCACATTTGTTGAGGAGGCTCTAAACATACTGAAGGACCACGTCCAATCATTCCAATATGCAAGAAGAAGTGACATGTGTTTCCATTAATAAATCATCATCAACACCATGCCATCCCTTTTGAATATTCATGTGTTTATATGTGGATGGCACAACATTTTGGATTCATAAAAGCTGAAATAAAGTGAGTGAAGCTTTTTCACTAACAGTAAAGGTTGTTTTAACCGTGGTTTCATACTTAACCCTTGATTGTGCAGAGAGGGAGTTACACAGTCACAAGATGGAGGAATACCGGTTCTTGTAGATAATCATACATCCTGTCATCTACAAAATACTGAGTTTATTCTCAAAATCTCAAAATACTGACTTTATTCTCAAAATTCTGACTTTTTCTCAAAATTCTGATTTTTTTTCTGAAAATCTAAAAATTCAGGAAATGGAAATGTTTGCGTTGCAGCAGCATAAAAAGACAAGGCATTGTACATTAGAGAAATTAAAAGACTAGAAAGAAACAACCCATTATGTAAACATCTCAAATAGAAATAAAGGTAGACTTCTTCTTTTCTCTGTAACTCTAACTAGTACTGTCTGTTGCTGATATCTCTGACTGGATGTCCCACAATGTGTCTCCCAGCAGAGTTAAAGTGCTGCTGCTTCCCATCATGCACCAGGGCTTTGCATTGCATCATGGTATATTGAGGCGACTGCTGGGGAGAAAAGAGCTGGTGTCTCTGTTTTCAAAGAGTAACTTCTCCTGATAGGTGTCGTCTAGCAAAACAACACTAAACTGACCCAGGAACGTGAGCTGCTCCTGTCTCTGGCCGTATCTCATTTCTGGGATTTCCCCTCCTCCACTCCTCGACTCCTCGGTCCTCCGGTAGTGACCTGGAAATGAATTTCAGCGCGCCATGTTGAAGGACATCTAATTTCTCTAAATGCACTTCGAGGACCGAGCATCGAGCGTCGAGGAGGCTCTCTGGAGGAGCTATAACCGAGGATACACTGATGGGTCCTCCACGGCTCCTTCGTGGATGCATTTCCGACAACAGAGATGTTTCAAAGAGTCGTGACGCACGGCCGGACTTATCTCAGCCAATTATTATTATTTTATTAACTGCTTTCATCGCGACGCGATGTTTACAGAGAGAACAGCTGTGAGGTCCGTGCAGAAAGCAGAGCAGTGTGTATAATATATATCACTAAGTATAACAGGCCTACTCTCTTTATTTGCTTTAGTTTAGTAGATATCTACAAACAAAGAGTCCAGATGTTTCTAAAACCATTTAGTGCTTCACAAAATAAACTATACAACGGCTGTATTCTGATTATATGCTTTAGGAGCTGTACAGATGGAGCGTCTTATTTAGGACAGTTTGAAACGCGAGGGTCGTGGTTGGCTCGTGCACGGTCCGTGATCGCCCCGTGAAAGGTTCGTGATGAAGAGCCGGCCCCCAGTCTGACTTGATACCGCCCCCGTGATAAATACATTTAATTATTGTGAAGCCAGCTGCAATGGATCATTGATCCACCAGGGGGTGCAGTGGGGTTCCACACTGGAGCTCATGTGAAATCAACTTCGATACAGTAAGCTGGATGTACAGTATGTCTGGTACTACTGTATAGCGGATCTTTGTTAAGATCCATATGTCACGGATAGGATCATAGTCTGTGCTAAATAAGACATGTAATCATTTACAAAACATCACCATGTTGTTATTTAACAAAATAATGTTGTTTAGTCGAAAAAAACGAACGAGAGGAAATGCAGCCGGCTCTCCCGATTTTTAATCCTAATTTAATCATCATCTTCACCACGATCATTTATATTTATGTTCGCCGAATTGACATGAAATCACTGACAAATATGAATATTCTGTATTCAACTTCATTAAAACGATCAGGATCCCTGGGTGTTATTTTTCCCCACAATGACCAAGTCGCTGCAAATTATCCCGCTTATTACATGGCCACATTCTCAACAAAGTACGACATGACTCCCAATCTTAATTGAAATGCTTTTATGGATTTAGAAAAAAAATGTATTGACTTAAAAAATAGTTGTATGTATTGATTTAAATTGACATGCATCCGCTAAGAGAAATAGTCACTAGACACTTGACACAGTGGCTTTAGGCAAAGCAGAAAAAGAACACTCAAACCGAGAGATGAGTTATTATTACAACGTGACTTCACTATTATTTAACGACTGTTTTTATTGGGTTCTTTTATTTGGGGTTAAGTGTAGGTGAATTGCCCTAATGTGGGAAGATCGTGATGTCTCCTCCGATCTGCTTTATGATCTTCTTTCTCCCGCTGTGTAGATTGGGGGACCGCCGTCCTCTGTCTTCAATGTTCGAAATCGCGTGAAACAGAGGATTTCGACATTCTGTATTCCTTGCTTACTTCCTTAAACCTTTTCTCCTCCTTATCTCTTTCATGACTTTTTATTTAATGCTTTATAACAGCTGTAATAGTTCGTTTAGAAATCCTAGAAACACTTTTACGGCAGCTCTCATTTACGGTAACTCCTACCCACGTATAATATATAAACAAAGTCTTGGCTTTCAGAATATGAAACTTTTATTTCCAAAATCACACGATAAATACATTTGTGAAGCTTGTAAAGGGAAGATGACAGGCACCTCTCACTCGCAATCTGCTCTTCCACAGCGCCGCCCCCCTCCCTCCGGCTGAAATTATGAATGTACAGTAAGGCATAGTAATCATAGATAACACGGCAGGGTCCGTTACAGTTTGTTTTCATCTGATTTCAAATAAACAAAGTCTTGGCTTTCAGAATATTAAACTTGTTTCGGCAAATTTAGATGATAAATACAACTATGAAGCTTGTAACGGCATAATTACAAGCGGAGAACGGAGTAATTTAACGTTACAGCAGGCATAACAACAGCCGGTGTTTCTTTTATTATTATATATAGTCATTATTCATTTGTTTTAAAGCTCAATAAGGAAGATTTAAACTTTCACACAACTCTGCCCGGTTCCCTCGGCCCCCACCACTTTGAATAAACAGAAGGCTGCTTTTGTGGAGGAAGTTACAGCGCTACGTACAGGCTCGGCATATGTACTGCAGCTTTTTCCAGCGGTATCCATAAATCTCTTAATTTTGACCTCAAAGTGCACCAGATTGATGCATTTAACTTCAATATAAAGAAAAACATCTTCTGTTGTAACAACAATAACATTATAAATAGTAACATAGCTGAACATGGTATTGCACATTTAGCTTTCAGTGTTACTGACCTGAGATGTTTTTATTACATGAATTAAGGTGACTGAGGCTTTTTAACATAGACTTTTCAGTGTCCCACATACCCACATACCGTTCACCATCCCCCACCCCCCTACTGTATGTTGATTTTTGACTGTTTGCCTACATGTAAATGGGTGGCATTTAGTACCTACCCCCCTCTGAGTGAATACCTGTTGTACCTGTCCGGGGCTAAGCCCATAGGACGATGCTCTGATGTCATCACCCTCGCACATTTATCATATGTTTACAAAAAATGATGTTAACACTTTCTCGTTCTTAATATATGCTATATTTAGGGTCGATATGTGTTGAATATACTTTAAAATAGCAGATCACTGTGACCGGATATAGTTTTTTCGGCTTAGTGAACGTGTGTCTCTTCCTCCGCGGCTCCTCCGTGCAGAGAGTTTGCAGCGGTGTGTGTCAGCAACGTGCAGTCAGGGGAGGCACGGATTGGCCGTCGGGAGAGTCGGGACTTATCCCTGGCCAGCCAAGTTCTGGAGAATCACAGAACGGCCGGACGCCAACGGCCCAGTTCGCTTACGGCCGACAACACCCCCCCCCCCCCCCCCCGCACCTTCTAACAGAGCCCCCCGACATATCAAATCCCAATGTAACCCCTGGCCTCTGGAGCAGAAATGAAAGAGTTTTAAAAATGATTACGTTTTGGTAAGTTTTTAGGGAAATGTTGTAATATTGCAACGTTGGCCTTAGGTGGGAGCAGAATTTCTGTATTTCTACTCACATTGTCTGAATAAATATATTGAACAACTAAGGGTTCATTTGCAGGATTGATTGCTTACTTAGCCCTATATCAGTATATAGCATGAATAATAATCACACATCACTCATATTTGTTATGAATAATCATTTATCATTTATTAAATAGTAAGTCGCTTTGGATAAAAGCATCACCTAAATGCAATTTATGAAAGCCTCACTCAGGATTTTTTTACCAAGTGTTTTTATTGCTCTTGGGGCATTAAAAACAAGATTTTAACTTTAGTTTTTTATATAATATCTGCATTTTCTCTTGTGAAAAACTAAGTCTTAGTTTGGCCATAGTTATTTAATATATAAAGACTATATATTATTGAATTACAAGATTAGATATACTTTATTTGATCTAAAATATTGATGTGTTCAAATGCTCTTCTAAACAAAACTGAAAGTCCATGAAAGTTGTCTTCCTGTTTTTGTGAATGAAGCGCCATCTCCTGGTTAAATCCTGAAATTGAAAATCTGGCAACGCCCTCTTGGAAAATAGTGGGAGGGCTTAACATTCCCAGATACTGGTCTTTGGCAGGTCTTAGGCAGGTAGCCGGCAGGTAGCAGGCAGGAAGCTGTAAGCTGGAGTCTGAAATAAGATGCTCCATCTGTAGATGCGTGTGTGTGGTGTAGGTGTGTGTGTGGTAGTGTGTAGGTGTGTGTGTGTGTGTGTGTGTGTGTGTGTGTGTGTGTGTGTGTGTGTGTGTGTGTGTGTGCATCTGTAGCCTGTTATTGTCTCATTATACCGCACTGTGAATGAATCAAAGTAAATATATAAGTGGTCATGAACACATCTGTCCATCAGACAGAGGGCTGCTGTGCCTCCTGTCATCATTAATGGACGTCTCTTTAAAATGACCGCTCAGAGGAGAGGAGTTCTCATTTCTCTAACCGCCTGCTGCTTCCCCTCCTCTCTCCTCGGTTCCCCTCCTCTCACCTCGGTTCCCCTCCTCTCTTCTCGCTTCCCCTCCTCTCTCCTCGGCTCCCCTCCTCTCTCCTCGACTCCCCTCCTTGGCTCCTCCGCTCGCATCTCCTGTGGGCGGGACTAAGTCTCGAGGATAGGAGTCGAGAGGGGGAGATTGATGAAATGAGATACGGCCTCTGTCTCTAATGGGGGAAGAGAATCACACCAAATCTGAAGCTTTCTGATCATTATAAATATGGAAAAAATATATAAATAAACCATCAAACTGAGACAAAGACAGGCCACGAGTCCGACTCAAAACACAGACTTTATTAATTAGATCAGCTGCTTACATTGAAAGTACATGAGTGTTAATGATGAGACAATCATCATGTGATTGGTCTGTTAATAAACCCATCTAACCCAGATCAGAGGTTTACATTCACCCCAGAAGCAGCCGTGTTCATTCAAACATCATCGTGCTGTTTAGGGAAGATTAGTTTCCTAAATGCAAATAAGGCTCATCGAATCTGACCCTTCTTAAAAAGTAATGACCATGTTTGCATGAGAGTAAAAAGCCAGCATTAAAATAAAAGCTGCACACTGTGCCGCTCAGACTCTGCTGTGTAGGGCCACGTTATATTTTAAATATTCACAGGGAAGCCGGTCATTGAGCTCAAATGCATGCACGCTGTGGTTTGCTCTTTATGTTCATGTTTGCACTTCAGACGTTATTATATGTTAGTTTGTAGACATCATATATTATATTCTGCAGAAGTGATTGAACTCGTCACTATGACCTGTTCTTAACGAGCCTCAGTAACCCTTTACTGCTGCCATTCAAACTGAAGTGATGTCACGTGTTCACAAACTACAGATGGTGGGAAGACTTTGGGATAAATGTACATTTTCCTGCA
Organism: Trematomus bernacchii; assembly: GCF_902827165.1. NCBI lineage: Eukaryota > Metazoa > Chordata > Actinopteri > Perciformes > Nototheniidae > Trematomus > Trematomus bernacchii. The sequence continues at coordinate 490,661 of NW_022987826.1, read as the reverse complement.
GTTTCAGAATAAAAGCCTCCGTGTGGAAATAAATCAGAATGGACTTCCTGTTGTTATTCAACCTCTTTCTGAGTTTCATCTTTGCAAAGACTGACTTTTATTTTGAGCTTTTTCTTAAAATCTTACAATCCTGGTTTATTTTTGAAAAACTTTATTTTATGAAATCTCAACATTTAGATTTGTTTAAAAAGAAAATTAACATGCAGACATTTTTTCAGATAATCTCAGAAATCTTAGTTTTACACTTTTATTATCAGCCCCTCTCTCTTTTTGGGGGGGGGGATCACTCCTGCAGAGAACACAGAGACACTGAGGAACCAGGTGACCCAATCCCAAACCCAGCATAGAGAGGTTCAGTGAATGTGGTTCTGAAGGTGTGGAGGTGGGTCAGTGTGTCAGAGGAGACTCTGTAGAAGGAGAGAGAGCCAGCAGCATGATCCAGATACACTGCTACTCTACCAGAGGAGGAGGAGGAGGGGGAGGAGGAGGAGGAGGAGGAGGAGGAGGAGGAGGAGGAGGAGGAGGAGGAGGAGGAGGAGGAGGAGGAGGAGGAGAAGAGGGAGGAGAAGAAGGAGGACAAGAAGGAGGAGGCGGAGGAGGAGGGGGGGGAGGCGGAGGAGGAGGGGGGGGAGGGGGAGGAGGAGATGTTTGTGTTTCTGTTATTGTGCATGACATAGTAACTCCCATCATAGCATCTCAGACTCCAGGACTGATCATTCCATCCAAACCCACAGTCCCCTCTCCCTCCTCTCCTGCTGATTCCTCTGTAAGTCACTGATATAGAAACCCCTCCTCTCCACTCGACCTCCCAGTAACAGCGACCAGTCAGAGCTTCTCTGCACATCAGCTGAGCCCTGGAGTCAAACCTCTCTGGATGATCAGGATATTTCTGCCTCTCCTTCACACGTCTCACCTTCCTGTTGTTGTCAGACAGTTTGAGGACTCTGTGTGCTGTGTTTGAGTCCAGTGTGAGTCCACAGGAATCTGATGAGAGACAGAGCAGGTATTAAAGGTTATTAAAGTACCTGTGATGTCCCAGTGTGAAGATGTTCATGATTAAAAACACACTTACACTTCCTGAGACCTGGCCTCAAGAACCGGACTGCAGCAGGCTCCAGGCTGAAAGCAGGGGGGTCAGTTAGTCTTTAAATCAGGGTTGGGGAACCTCCGGCCTCCCGGCCGTATACGGACCGCGAGACCATTTGGTACGGCCCTCGAGGTAATTTATAAACACACGCAAAAAAAAGGACATCTAGACCGCAACAAAATTAAACAAGTGAGTGCCTGTTTTTCCTGGCCAAGGTCAGGGTCCTTGAACACAACACGAGCCTAACGTGTCATCACGTGGTATATGTCTCGTCTGACAGGGGTGCAGTTCTGACGGAGAGCACCAGAACGCCGCTCCACCACTTCACAAAGTGCAGTACCCATAAGGAGCCGTACACATGCTGCAGTTTCTGCGTGGCTGTGTCTTTAGCTGAAAGCCCAGAGGAGATCTGTTCATCTGTCATACTGATCATACAGTCAATACCTTTGCTGTTATTAGCATCTGGTTAGCTAGCTATGCTAACGAATATAAGAAGCTTTTTCTACAACCAGTGAGGTAAAGGCACATCTTTATATGATCATTATAGTTATAAAGAAATAAGAGAATAAAGTAAACAGGTATAAAATACTATATGACAGTAAAAACAAGTTGTTATTAATAAACAAGAATACAGTTTGAAAGGAGAGTGATTTGTAAAATATCCATAAAATAAATCTGTTTCCAGTTGTGTTTCATATGGGTGTTGAGAGATGTCTCCATAGATCTGTTGCTCTCAAAGTGCACCAGATTGATGCTTTTGGAACAGGATATGGAGTTTAATCACGGCAGCATTTTTTTCTCGTAGAATTCTGAGCAGGCATTAGCTCCCCCCCTTCTTTTCTTTTTTTTCAAGCTAAGGACCCAAAATCAGCAGTTCTCTTACAGGGCTGAAATAGAGGGATATGAGGGATGTCTGAAATGAATGATCTGTTTACATTTTGAGCAAAACACTTCATAGACATGTTTTTTATATATTTGTATATATCTGAGACCCATAATATATGCCTAAACATAGCATTTAAAACAAAACAAAAATACTCCGTGATGAAACTCCATATCATGTTCCAAACCACATGAAGGATTCTCTCTGAAACAGTATGGAGCTCAAACTCTTTCTCTCTCTCAGGTTTACCACAAGGTGACTTCCTTTTGATTTCCTGCTTCTTCACACACACTCTCTCCAGTACAGGTTAGCTCTGAGTATGGAGCTAATTTCCTGCCATAACTCCACAAACAAACTAAACAGGTTCTATTTCATACTTACTGACCGCCAGAGGCGGTGCTTTAGCACTGGATACCTTCTGTCTCGCGCATGCGTAGGTCGAATATTTATATCAACAAAGTCACGTGTGACCCCGTATGACACCGTAAGGTATAAGTTCCGGTGCTGTCAACGGGCTCAGTCCTTGTTCATCTTCTCGCTGCGTAGGTTACTACTTATGAGTAGAAGCCAAGCTAAGCTTACTGAAAAATTGGGATTCTAGCTCATCGCTACCTGTAGCCTTGCGATCGTTTGATCGGAGCTGCGGGCTAGGAAAAACGCTCGCCCTCCAAAGGCTGCGGTGAGCTGTCCGTCCTCCCAAGGGAGAGGACCGCGGTGTTCACCGCCCGGACCCCAGGAGCTCCGGACCGGTAAAGAGCGGACGCTCCTGCACACAGCCGGTGAGATCGCTACCAATTATTGCTGATTGTGCTATATCTATATACTCTCAAACTAATGAGATAATTGTGTACAAATTAACCGAGGGCTCTCGCTAATTTGTTACTGTTACCTGTACTATCATCCAGTTAGCTGAGTGCTCCGCTGAAGGCTAACTTTCTACTGCGCTAGTGAAGAGAGCGTCTCCGCCCTCCTCCTCACTACATACTTTTGGTTCTTTACCTGTACTATCATCCAGTTAGCTGAGTGCTCCCGGTGAAAGCTAACTTTCTACTGTACTAGTGAAGGGAGCGTCTCCGCCCTCCTCCTCACTACATACTTTTGGTTCTTTACCTGTACTATCATCCAGTTAGCTGAGTGCTCCCGGTGAAAGCTAACTTTCTACTGCACTAGTGAAGGGAGCGTCTCCGCCCTCCTCCTCACTACATACTTTGGTTCTTTACCTATACTATCATCCAGTTAGCTGAGTGCTCCCGCTGAAAGCTAACTTTCTACTGCACTAGTGAAGGGAGCGTCTCCGCCCCCCCTTTCACTGCATACATTGGTTCCTTGCCTGTTCTATCGTCCAGTTAGCTGAGTGTTTTCGTTCAAGCTAACTGTTACGGCGTTAGTGAAGGGAGCGTCTCCGCCCCCCCCCCCTCTCACTACATACAATTGTTTCTTTACCTGTTCTATCGTCCAGTTAAGCTGAGTGTTTTCGTTCAAGTTAACTGTTACGGCGCGAGTGAAGGGAGCGTCTCCGCCCCCCTCTCACCGCATACATTGTTTCTTTACCTGTTCTATCGTCCAGCTAAGCTGAGTGGTTTCATTCAAGCTAACTGTTACGGCGCTAGTGAAGGGAGCGTCTCCGCCCCCCTCTCACAGCTCACAATTAGTTCCTGTTCTATCCTCCAGTTAGCTGAGTACTCTCGCTCAAAGCTAACTTGCTACAGTGCTAGTGAGGGAGTGTCTTCGCTCCCCTCTCACGGCGCACAATTGGTTATTTTATTTAATCGTTTATTTGACAGGGACAATGCACTGTAATGAACACTTAAAACATTTAAAGGTGTCAAGCGTAACAGTGCCAGATTTAGCTTTGAGCTATTTTCCATTCCCTCACATAAAACATTAAGGAAATTACTTTTTACAAACAGGGTAAAAAAGAAAGAAAAAAATATATATATATATATATATATATACATGATATGCAAAGAGTGGCAACGACACATAAAGTGTTCCATCCTCCAGTTAACTGAGTGCTCTCGCTCAAAGCTAACTTGCTACAGCGCTAGTGAAGAGAGTGTTTCCGCTCCCCTCTCACTGCACACAGTTGGATGCCCGTTCCAGCCTTCAGTTAGCAGAGTGCTCTCGCTTAGGCTAACTCGCTACGGCGCTAGTGGAGAGAGTATTCCGCTCTCCTCTCACGGCATAAACCCATTAACTGACTTCATTTTTCTCACTCCAGTTAGCAGAGTGCTCACGCTCAAGCTAACTACTATTGTGCTCACTCCCCTCCACGGCATATTTGTTTCCTGGCCAGTTATTTACAGGCAGCTGAGTGCTCTAGCTATCGCTAGGTCTAACGGCTCTAACACCTGTATGGCTCCTCTTTAACCAGAGGATGGCCATGACCTTTGCCCCTCTTGTCTTGGCCTCGAGCATCTGAGGGAGGGCCTTTCGGAGGACCCGTGCATGAATTGCACCATCATGCCTCGTGCGGTAAGAGCTGCCGAGGTTGAACTACTGACTGAGGGTGGCCTTCCCCCCGCACAGTCGACTCCAGCCCAACCTACCCATCCTAGGCGTTGGGCCGCAGAGGCTGCGGGTGCACCGCCCAAGAAGAGGACTAAGCCTGATAGGCTGTCCTCCAGGGTGGACCTACTCACTACTGAGCTAGCCCAGATGAGGTCACTCCTCTTGGCTCTCCATTCCCGAAACAGCGCCTGCCAGTGCGTTCTTTAGGCGCACTCCGGCACCCGCCACCCACACTGTTCCTCCCCCTTGTGAGTATCTGAGGGAGTTACATGCATGCTGGAGGGACACTAAGGCTCTTTACAGTCTTACGTCCGATGGCCGAGCCTTGGTAGCCATGCAGGATGCGGCGCCGGCTGTTGAGCCTACCATTGCTTCCCTCATAGTTTCCCCTGACGAAGCCCTGAGGTCGGAGGCCAGGTGCCCTCGACTCCAATGTCGGGTCACTGATGACCTGCTCACTAAGGTTTACGATGCAGCGGCGCACATGGGCCGTGTAGGCACCTCATGCTCGCCCTCTCAGCTTCCCTGCAGCAGGATGCTCTTAGCGCTTCCTTAAATCAAGCGTACAAGCTTCAGTTCCGACGCTGGCCCCAGTCTTCAGCCGGGTCAAAATGACCACCATAAGCGACCCGGCAAAATAAATCGCCCTAAACCAGGAGCTGTCAGTCCTCCTTGCCAAGGGTGCAATCGAGCCTGTGGACCCCATCTCACAGCCCAGGCTTCTACGCGACCTACTTCCTGGTAAGGAAGAAAGGCGGTGGACTTCGCCCAATCCTCGATCTGAGGAGACTCAACAAGTTCCTAAGGATTTTACCTTTCCATGTGCTGAGCACAGCGGACGTTCTTCGTACCGTGGCCAGGGGGGAATGGTTCACGTCCGTCGACTTGAAGGACGCTTATTGTCATGTGCCTATTGTGCCTCATCACAGGCAGTTTCTTCGCTTTGCCTTCAGAGGTCGTCATTTCCAGTTCAGGGTGCTCCCATTTGGACTCTCCCTCTCTTGGACGACTGGTTAATCTGTGCACCATCCCGGTTACAGACGATCCAGGACACGGCTCTCCTTCTCTCTCATGTCGCCCGGCTAGGCCTCAAGGTGAACATGGAGAGGAGTTGTCGGAACCCCTCTCAAAGCCTAACCTTCATTGGGGTGGCTCTGGACACACTCAACCAGCGAAAACAGTGTTCTCGCCCCCACTCCTGGTAGACGTAATGCTTTATTCTAGCAGCAGCCGACTGGATAAACCGTCCTGCTAAAACTTCTTGTTATTTCCAGCTAGGTGAAGGCAGTGCTCTCGCTCCCGCTCCCTCTGCTGATAACATGGGTGTAGTTACATCCCTTTTGTGTTCGGCGAGTAGGAGTGTTGCTCTACTCTTTCCGTTCAGCAGGTAGCTGGTGAAGGCTGTGTTGTCGCACCCCGCTCCCGCCTACGCTGCATCTGGCATTCGTTATTAACTCAACCAGTGAGGGCGGTGTACTCGCCCCCGCTTCTGATAGACGCGCTGCTTCATTCTAGCAGCAGCTGCCTGGCTAGGCTGTCTTGTTAAACTTCCTTGTTTAACCCAGCTAGGTGCGGGCCTGTCCATCTGCTGCACAGACTCTGCTGTGGGACGCCTTGGCGTCTCCCCAACAGGAAGGACCTCTTGTCTCAGTTGGAGGGTCGGATGTGGCACCCCGACTCCTGCCACCTCCAGCTGTGGGTCTGGCCACTGGGCCCGACCCACTGCTGAGCGACTGCATAGAGTCTGTCAGGAAGACTATTCTCAAATGCTAGGGCACAACCTACTCGTAGGCAGTACGAAAACAGGTGGAAACTGTTTTCTTTTTACTGGTGCCAAGGGCGAAATGAGGACCCAGCATATTGCTCGGTACCTACGACCCTTGAGTTCCTTCAGTCCCTCCTGGACGACGGCCGGTGTCCCGCTACCGTCAGGGTGTATGTGGCTGCTATATCAGCTCAACACGTAAGGGCTGACAACAGCACAGTGGGGAGCCATAGGCTGGTATCCCTCTTTTTAAAGGGGGGCTCTGAGGCTTCGCCCCCCGAATATCCCAAGGGCCCTACATGGGACCTGCCCTTGGTGCTGGATGCCCTATGCTTGCCTCCTGTTGAACCTTTGTTACAGGCAGAACTGAAGTGGCTCTCAGCTAAGACTGCTTTCCCTCTTGCCATCACCTCAGCAAAACGTGTAAGCGAGCTTCAGGCCTTGTCTGTGAACAGCTCGTGTCTGAGGTGGAACTCAGATGGCTCAGGTGTCACCTTATGGCCGAACACAGCGTTCCTCCCTAAGGTGCTGGCACGCTCTCATTTTAATCGGCCTATCCAGCTGGCACGGTTTGACCCCCCATCAGGAGAGGGGGAAGAGAGGTCGAGACTCCTATGCCCGGTGCGGGCCCTTAGAGCTTATGTCCAGACTACCGCTGACATGCGTCAGTCTGAGCAGCTCTTTGTGTGTTACATACGTAACTATCGTTTTACAAATGCCTCATGTTTCACTAACAAACACAATGTGGTTTGCAAATACAAAACACCATCTACAAACTAATGCATTTAGTTTTGCAAAGAAAAAACGTATCTATCAAACAAACACATAACATTTTTCTAATAAATCATGTTTCAGAGACAAATTCAGCTTAGGTTTTACAAGTACACACTTTTGTTTCCAAGTACACAACTTTTTTTTACAAGTACAAAACTTTTTCTTCTCACTGCTTAATATTACTGCCAAAAGTCACGTGACTCACTCACGTGACTTTTGGCAGTAATATTCCGCTGTGGCTGGCTCATACACACTCACACATGCTCACTCACACATGCTCCATGGCAGCAGGGGGCGCTACTGAGTCCATTGGGAAGGCGGGAGGTTGAGCAGAGCATGGAACAGCCCTTGCCAGTCTGATGGCAGGTGTTTCTAGCGATCCAGCGATCTGAATTTAGCGATCACAACGAAAACAGCCAAGACACATATTGAGCCCAGAAAATGAATGTTCTTAGGGCTGTAAATATAATAAGACTTTGTCTAAAATGGACAACATTGTAACTAAGGAGATTTAAACTATACAGCGATTCTGCACTCGGTCAATCAGCTGCTCTTCATTTTCTTTCCTGCTATATTCAATGAGTGATACAAATATTTTTTACCATACGTTCTGAATAAAACTGATACTGTTGGACTCGGTACTAGTTGACTTCTACCAGAAATAAAAGGAAGTACTTTACTGTGTACTTTGTGAGTAGTCCCCTCCATAGTACATAACAGCGACGTGCAGTCAGGGGAGGCAGAGCCCCACCTGTCATACTCCAATGTAACGGAAAAACAACTAAAGAAAAACTAAATAGTAATAATAATAAAATGTCTCCACTGATCTGTGTTGTAAGTGTGATTTATGTTTGATTCCAATCGCTTTTTATAGTCAAAATCAACAAATTTGCCGAGCTCCGCTACGGGAGCGATGAGAAGTGAGGCAGGGACGAGCACTGCCTCTCGTAAGCCCACAGTAACTTGCTGGAGCACGGGCACTAATTTAGCGCGGGCACTTATTTTGTGAGCGTGCTCAAGCCAGTTACTGTGGGGTAAGGTGAGGCACAGATGAGATCTGCCTCACTTCAGAATGCGTCACCCCACAGAAACTGTCTGGAAAGCGGGCCCTAAGCGCATGCCTGTTCCCATCTCACTGTAGGTCACCAATGTAATGTTTGTAGATCCCTTTATTACATTTATCCTCGCCATCCATAGTCTCTAAATAACTTATTTCACGTATATATGATATTTAGGCTCGCTGGTCTCATCATACAACGGCAATGAGAAAGCCTCAGGGGAGGCAGCCATAACCTCTGCCGCACTGCAGGGGGCGCACGTGAGCCCACAGGTTCTTGTTGCTACTGTAATTCTACACAGAGACGGTAGACGCAAACAACAAACTAGACTTTTGAAACTACAGGAAGATAAGGAGGACTTTTACAAAAAAGTAATAGAGATTGTTGTCCAGAAGGATAGCATGGACTTCATCTTCAAGTCAAGGTAAGACCACATTTCTAATGAAAATGGGATCTTACTAAGAAAGAACAATCCAATATTTAGATTGTGGGTATCCTTTTGTTGAACGGTCTGTTTAAAATGAATCGAAGCATCAGACTAAAAAAGCTTTTGAAAATAACCGAATATTTCGATTAAGGTCAAAATATAATATTTGTAAATCTGACTCAGTGAGTCAGTGCCTCACCAGCCATGAACCTCACCGCACGTCACTGGTACATAATGCATGTTTTTTGCTATCTTTGATGAATGATACAAATAAAATGTTACCATTAGTTCTTAATGAAATTGATACGGTTTGACTTTGTATTGGTAAGCCTACTACTAACAATACATTGAAGTACTTTTACTGTGTATTTTTTGAGAAATACTCTGTCAAAGTCCCCTGCTGAGAACAAAATCAAGCCACTTCTGCTAAGTTTGATGAGGGAATTCTTTTTTGTTGCCATTATTTCTTCATGAGATTGATCCTGTTGGACTCAGTACTACTGAAACTACCCCCACAAGTACTATGAAGTACTTATTGTGTACTTTTCCAGTAATCCTCTGTCAATGTCCCCTCCTGAGTACAAGAATGCATGTTTTTCTTTTAATAAGCGTTCAAAAACATTTCTTCCTGAGACTGATATTGTTGGACAGAGTATTTTAAGAGGATGGTAGACATGATATCAGCAATACTTCCAGTCAGTACTCCGGCAGCAGCATTTTCACACCTTGGAAAGTCTTTAGAGTCTGGCCTGGATAGCTGGTCCCAAATATCCTTCAGCAAAGTAACACACTCTGTCACATGGTTGCCCTCTTATGATGCTGCTGTCTTTTAATATATAATTATTCCTCTGCCGCTAGTTCGTTCCTTGCAGATTCTTCAGTCTCATCAGCCTCATCCTTCCATCAGTCCCAGTTAACGCCTCCAGCATACTTCCAGTATCTGACTCCATATGATATTGTCCTGATGCTGTAAGGGTGATGCCCCATGATCACAAAATGACCCCTCTAGAGTCTGAGTGCCAAGGACCTCATATTATGTCTGTCATTAATGTTACATCACCCATTATAACAATGTGCTTTCCTTTTTTCTCTTCTCTTAACTGAATAGTCCTGTCTTTAAGTATAACACACTGTAAAGTCCTTTTCCTGCACCATTTTAAGGCTTCATAACAGGCATGTTTACTGTATATGTTTGGAGAAATGACACAATCAATGGCCCAGAATTGTACATAATAAACTATGAATCTTGTGGTGCTTGAAGAAATACAGACTGGCTAAGCCGGCCAGGTTATATATATATATATATATATATGCCTTTTTTGGAGCCCTTTTTTGCAATATTTATTAAAATGTCACTAGTTATTTAAACAAACCACTATCTGAGGATAATACAAGCAACCATAAAACGGCCTTTATCTAGAGAGCCATTGAAGCCCATGAAGAATTTATCCTTCCACAAATATTTTCAACTGTTGTATTAATAAAGTTGCCATGTGTTTTCAAATTCAAGTTAAGGCACTATCTGTGCAGAACATTACAAATATTCTTCATTTGCAGTATTTTAAAAGTGTTCAGAAAGACTGCATCAATGATATGCTATATATACATCTATATATCTATATAATATCAATATTGTTATTAACTTCAACCAAGTCAATTTAAATAGCATGCAAAAATGGGATAATTGCCATGTGGTGTTTGATATAGTTTACGTTCAATTTGAACTATTTTAGGCAGAAAAACGTATATTGACTAAACCTTTTTTAATAATTTACTATAATTTAGAAAGGTTTTTGTGAGAAATCATTTAAAAAGTAAACTTCTTTTTCATTTTATATTTCAATTTGAAATGTTTGCACACAACATTATTAATTTATACATTTTAATAAATTGTTTAAATTATGAATCCATTAATTTTATTGTATTTCCTTGAGGCTGGGGAAGATATCCAGCATGTGGTTCAACATGCAATACAAGTAAGTATAAGTACAACATGGAAAAGTAAATAAAAGAAGTTTAATAGGAGGATGTGGATTTATTTTCTTTCACCTTGTAATTACACAATCAAACAATCTATAATTTAGCTCTGACCTTCACAAAAACATTTTGTTGAATTGGACACATTTTTCGAAGCTCTATTGACTGACATGCGATGACTGGGACTGATGGAATAATCTGAGAGGAATGAACTAGGAGCAGAGAAATAATCATATTTAAAAGACAGCAGCTCCATAAGAGGCCAACAAGAGTCACAAGGGTGTGTCACTTTGCTGAAGGATAGACCAGCTATCCAGTCCAGGCCAGACTCTGAAGACTTTCCAAGGGGTAAAAATGCTGCTGGTGGAGTACTGACTGGAAGTGTTGCTGATATCATGTCTACCATCCTCTTAAAATACTCTGTCCAACAATATCAGTCTCATGAGAAAGGTTTTCTTTTAACGCTTATTCAAAATAGCAGAGAAACATGCATTATTGTACTCAGGAGGGGACTCTGACAGAGGATTACTCACAAAGTACACAGTAAAGTACTTCCTTTTATTTCTGGTAGCAGTCAACTAGTACCGAGTCCAACAGTATCAGTTTTATTCAGAACGTATGGTAAAAAATATTTGTATCACTCATTGAATATAGCAGGAAAGAAAATGAAGAGCAGCTGATTGACCGAGTGCAGAATCGCTGTATAGTTTAAATCTCCTTAGTTACAATGTTGTCCATTTTAGACAAAGGCTTATTATATTTACAGCCCTAAGAACATTCATTTTCTGGGCTCAATATGTGTCTTGGCTGTTTTTGTTGTGATCGCTAAATTCACCTTGTTTATAATATTATCACTATAACACTGACCCAGATCGCTGGATCGCTAGAAACACCTGTCATCAGACTGGCAAGGGCTGTTCCATGCTCTGCTCAACCTCCCGCCTTCCCAATGGACTCAGTAGCGCCCCCTGCTGCCGTGGAGCATGTGTGAGTGAGCATGTGTGAGTGTGTATGAGCCAGCCACAGCGGAATATTACTGCCAAAAGTCACGTGACTGAGTCACGTGACTTTTGGCAGTAATATTCCGCCGTGAGTAAAAAACAGTTTTGTAGTTGTAAAAAAAAGTTGTGTACTTGTAAAACCTAAGCTGAATTTGTCTCGGAAACATGATTTATTAGAAAAATGGTATGTGTTTGTTTGATAGATACGTTTTTTCTTTGCAAAACTAAATGCATTAGTTTGTAGATGGTGTTTTGTATTTGCAAACCACATTGTGTTTGTTTGTGAATCATGAGGCATTTGTAAAACCTGTTTAGTTTGTTTGTGGAGTTATGGCAGGAAATTAGCTCCATATCTGAGTGTTAGCATGCTAATGTAAACACAGACCATATTACTTCCAGAACACATCTCATTGTTTCTGACAGCAACGTTTCTGATTGGCCCGTGGGTGTAAAGCCCGCCCACATTTCCGATATTACGTCATATCGGCAGCAAATCTGGATCAGCTCCGTTGTTCCCCTGTTTTTAGAGATGTGGGTACGGAGGAAAAGAGAGAGGGTTTTGTTTTCTGACACTTTGTAAGTCTCCTGACACACCGGGGACACACCGGGGACACACCGGGGACACACCGGGGACACACCGGGGACACACCGGGAACACACCGGGGACACATAGTTATGGATAAAAGGAGACCTTTAATGAAAGGGGCAACATGTCCTCCACGATGTTTGCTATGACTCTGACATCTGTGCTCCATCTCCTCAGCCATGAACTCTGAGTGTAGCCCGAGCTTAAAGAGACGTCTGATTTAGTTTTCTGTCCTCCCGTTATGCAGAAAGTCGAAGAGCTTAACGTAACGTAGATCATTTCCTGCTCAGTAACTTAAATATAATTACTGCTGAACCAACAGTAAAGCGTTACACTACTGCGTTACAGACAAATGTAATCTGATTACTGTAACACGTTACTCCCAACAATGAAACTAATAAATCATTATTTTCATTCCAGGGGAGGTTCTTCTGATTGGCCGTTTGCTAGGACTCAGAATAAAACATCTGGAAATGAATCAGTTTATTTATTCATGATGTCACTTCCTGTGCTAAATATAAGACACATCTGTGTGAATGTCATAGGTCATAGGAGCCAGTTTCTACCTCCTCTATCAGACTGAGTGCCTCTCCATACCTGAGCGTGTCCAGTCCAGCAGACAGCAGCCTCCCCCCTGAGTCTCCTGGATGATTGTAGCTCAGGTCCAGCTCTCTCAGATGGGAGGGGTTTAAAGCTGAGGCCAGAGCATCACAGCCTTCCTCTGTGATCAGACAGCCTGACAGCCTGCAGACACACAAACAAGCCGTCAGATCATCTGAGGGTCCAGGACTGGAAGAGGGGGGGCTTATTACTGCATCACCTCTGTGTCATCTCTACACCTAAAACTCCAGTCACTGCTTCACAGTTCAGATGGACAGCCATGGTAAGGGTCTTCTTGATTTGAACAGATCATCAAACAAAGGAATAGAGAATGATGTGAACAAAGACTAGAGAGGCACTTGTGCTTTTGTTATATTGTATAATAGTAGTAATATATATGTAAACATATATCAAACAGAAGTGTTCATGTGTTAATAAGCCCAATTTTCAAATAAATTCAGTCAAAGTTGAAAAACATTTTCTAACAAATCTTAGTTGATAAAATAAAAGCCCATTAACTTTTTTGCATAACAAACCCTTCCTATTTATCCTTATTATAAGCAATCTGAGGCTTCTGCCTTAAGGCGAGACACGGCAGGCAAAAACATCGTTTTTCCTGCACTGGTCAATTTTGAGATTTTGTGCTATTTTGATTCCATAACATGTTTTCTTTCAGGCTTTTGGAAGGAAAATGTACAAAATACACATTTAAGTGTTTATTTTACTATAGTTTGTCTATTTGCGTCTGTAGATTTCTCCTACATTTACCAAAAGTTAGCATTCTAACGTAACATAAAGTACCGCGACCGCTGTTTGCACCATGTCTTCAGAGGTATCGTTTGAAAGCTCCGTTTCTCCTGCACAATCTCATCGGATCCAAATATGGTCATTTCCTTTGTATCAGCAACCAATCGTGAAAGTGCACAGGGGTCTTAAACCAAGAAACGAAATCTCATTGGCTGGTGTCAATTTCTGACAACGTGATTCGTTCAGATGCGTCATGTGGTGTGCTAAAGCACTTCCTGGTTAGCTTTCCGCTCTAAATTTAAATCTGAAAATGGCAAAATAACGGAGAAAAAAACGTTCACAGAGAAGACGACAACAATTGTCACTTGCACGAAGCAAGGTTATACAAAAAACAAATGACCCCGAACATGAAATACCTTCACGGAGTGCGTCGATGCGCAAGCTGTCATCCAGATAACAGGAGGGTTTAGCTAGCGTCACACTGTAATCTTTAAAGGTTGTTTTCTCAAAATGAGTTTTTTCTCCTACTAGAGTTCGAAATGTCCACTTCAGTAGCAGTTACATACACCAAACCTTCCAGTTATATTCCTATCAATATTATGAAGGCTTTTACAGAAGGGTTTGGTCATATATAATTCATAGCCTGAATTATATAACATTTTATACCTAAAAACATGGCGAAAACTGATATTTTAGGGCTGTTGACAGTATTTTCTGATTTATGGAGTGATACAAAGAGATATCCAAAATCCCTTCTGTAAAAGCCTTAGATACTAATATGACTACAAAATGAAACAATCATTTTCATCCTGGCTTTATCCAAAGTTCAGATTTCGGTTCCTGAAATGTGTTAAAATATGCACATATTTCATGAGGTAATGGTTCATTTGGATATTTAAACATGCTATTTCAGAAAACTTGTAATACAAAAAACAATTGCCTTATTGTAAGTAATTAACTGGAGAAATTTTTAGCTGATATCTTTAAGTTAAAAAAATTACCCTATTCACCTGGGGTGTCTCGCCTTAAAGGATGAGCCGCCAACAAAGGAAACCCTCTGGAGAGCTGAGATGTAGGCTGTGTTTTTTTGTTAAAGCATATTCAAGTATCAAGAATCATTTACCTACATTTGATTGATTTTGCTAACTTATAACTTACCTTATGAGGCGATATACCTCTAGTGAGGGCCCCAGTGCCTTTGCATATTTTTCTGTGTGTGGCCCTCAGTGGAAAAAGTTTGGACCCCCCTAATCTTTAAAGAAGTTTGTGCCAATAACCATTTTGTGAATTGTGACAGATGTATTGTGTCTTGTTTCACTTCAATGATGTTATTGATGATGGTATCCCCACACCACAACAGCATGGCTGATGTTGGTATTGACTTTTATTGCTGGCTAAATCAAACTGTACTGTGCTCTGACCTGAGAGTCTTCAGTTCACAATGTGGACTCTCCAGTCCAGCAGACAGCAGCTTCACCCCTGAATCCTGCAGATCGTTGTTACTCAGGTCCAGATCTCTCAGACTAGAGGACTGGGAGCTGAGGACTGGGGACAGAGCTTCACAGCTTCTCTCTGACAGGTTACAGCCACTCAGCCTGAAGAGACGATGAGGACAACAGTTATTCAGAAGACAGCAGTGTATTAATAACTGATTCTCTAAATCAAATGTTCTCTGTACTTACAGAGCTTTGTTGGAGGCTTTGACCACTGGCAGCAGCCTCAGAAGAGCCTCCTCTGAAGCAGAGTATTTCTTCAGGTCAAACACGTCCAGATCTTTTCCTGATGACAGTAAGATGAAGACCAGAGCTGACCACTGAGCAGGAGACAGTTTATCTGTGGAGAGACTTCCTGAACTCAGGGACAGTTGGATCTGCTCCACTAGAGAACGATCATTCAGTTCATTCAGACAGTGGAACAGGTTGATGCTTCTCTCTGCAGACAGATCCTCCTCTATCTTCTTCTTGATGTACTGGACTGTTTTCTTGTTGATCTCTGAGCCACTTCCTGTCTGTGTCAGCAGGCCTCGTAGGAGTTTCTGATTGGTCTGCAGTGAAAGACCCAGGAAGAAGCGCAGGAACAAGTCCAGGTGTCCGTTTGGACTCTGTAAGGCCTGGTCCACAGCACTCTGGTAGAGATGTGTTAGTTCAGGTTTGGGTTTGGGTCTGAATACTTTAAGCAGCCAGGAGGTTGTTGGTTCTTCTGCCAGCAGGTTGACTCCAGAGTTGATGAAGGTCAGATGGACATGAAGAGCAGCCAGAAACTCCTGAACACTCAGATGGACGAAGCAGAACACCTTGTCCTGGTACAGTCCTCTCTCCTCTCTAAAGACCTGTGTGAACACTCCTGAGTACACTGAGGCTGCTCTGATATCGATGCCACACTCTGTCAGGTCGGACTTATAGAAGATCAGGTTGCCTTTCTGCAGCTGCTCAAAAGCCAGTTTCCCCAGAGACTCCATCATCTTCCTGCTCTCTGGACTCCAGAGTGGATCTGTCTCAGCTCCTCCATCATACTTGACGTTCTTCACTTTGGACTGAACCACCAGGAAGTGGATGTACATCTCAGTCAGGGTCTTGGGCAGCTCTCCTCCCTCTCTGGTTTTCAACACCTCCTCCAGAACTGAAGCAGAGATCCAGCAGAAGACTGGGATGTGGCACATGATGTGGAGGCTTCGTGAGGTCTTGATGTGGGAGATGATGGTGCCGGCCTGCTCCTGATCTCTGAATCTCTTCCTGAAGTACTCCTCCTTCTGTGGGTCAGTGAACCCTCGGACCTCTGTCACCATGTCCACACACTCAGGAGGGATCTGATTGGCTGCTGCAGGTCGTGTGGTTATCCAGATGCGAGCAGAGGGAAGCAGCTTCCCCCTGATGAGGTTTGTCAGCAGCCGATCCACTGAGGTGGACTCTGTGACATCAGTCAGGATCTCAGTGTTGTGGAAGTCCAGAGGAAGTCGACACTCATCCAGACCGTCAAAGATGAACACAACCGGGAACTGATCAAACCTGCAGATTCCTGCGTCTCTGGTTTCAGAGAAGAAGTGATGAACAAGTTCCACCAAGCTGTACTTGTTCTCTCAAGGTTCAAGGTTCAAGGTTCTTTATTGTCAATCTGACATAGCTACAGAGTAATTATGCAGTTGAAAATCTTATGTCACAGGCTTCTCCAACAATGCAACATAATAACATAACATAATAACAATAAGAGCAAGAGCAATACAAAAATAATAATAGTTATAAAAATGAAATAAAGTTATGATGTGGAATAGTGCAGTATGAGTCTATATACAAGTTATTGGAATGATATATATATATTAGGTATTAGATACATACTACTGAGTAGCAGTTGAATGTTTGAAGTTGTTTCAACAGTTCAATTTTTTAACAGTCTCACTGCCCGCGGGAAGAAACTGTCTCCGAATCTTCTTGTCCTTGCCAGGATGCTGCGGTAACGTCTGCCAGACGGCAACAGAAAGAACAGTTTGTGGCTGGGGTGATGGGGGTCTTTGATAATCCGTAGTGATTTCTTCCTGAGCCGCTGGGAGTAAAGGTCCTCCATGGATGGCAGCTCCGTCCTGGTGATGTGCTGTGCAGTTTTCACCACCCTCTGTAAAGCCTTACGATCGAGGTCGGTGCAGCTGCCGTACCAGGCCGTCATGCTGCCAGTGAGGATACTCTCTATCGTGCACCTGTAGAAGTTGCAGAGTATCCTGGAATCCATTTTGAACCTCCTCAACCTGCGGAGGAAGAAGAGCCGCTGTCGAGCTTTCTTAGTGATGGTGGTGGTGTGAAGAGACCATGTCAGGTCCTCAGTGATGTGGACCCCAAGGAACCTGAAGCTTTTGACTCTCTCCACCGTAGTCCCATTGATGGCGATGGGGGCGTGTCCCTCTCCTTGCTGCTTCCTGTAGTCCACAATCAGCTCCTTTGTTTTGCTGATGTTGAGATGGAGGTTGTTATCCTGGCACCAAGATGTCAGGTTTTCGACCTCCTCTCTGTATGCCGTCTCGTCATCGTCTGTGATCTGGCCGATGACGGTCGTGTCATCAGCAAACTTCACGATGGTGTTGGAGCTGTGTGTGGCCACGCAGTCGTGGGTGAACAGGGAGTAGAGGAGAGGGCTGAGCACGCAGCCTTGAGGGGCACCGGTGTTGAGAATCAGGGTGGAGGATGTGATATTTCCCACCCGCACTGCCTGGGGTCTGCCCGTCAGGAAGTTCAGGATCCAGTCGCAGAGGGCGCTGTTGAGTCCGAGGTCTCTGAGCTTGATGGCCAGCTTGGAGGGCACAATGGTGTTGAATGCTGAACTGTAGTCAATGAACAGCATTCTCACATATGTGTTCTCTCACCACATTCAGCTCTCTGAAGGTGAATGGAAATATGAACTGGATGTCCTGGTTGGCTTTGCCTTCAGCCCAGTCCAGAGTGAACTTCTGTGTTAAGACTGTTTTCCCAATGCCAGCCACGCCCTTTGTCATCACTGCTCTGATTGGTGCATCTCTTCCAGGTGAGGCTTTAAAGAGGTCTTCTCGTCTGATGGGTATTTCTGGTCTGTCTGGTTTCCTGGATGCTGTTTCAATCTGTCTGACCTCATGTTCCTCATTGACCTCTGCAGCCCCCCCCTCTGTGATGTAGAGCTCTGTGTAGATCTGGTTCAGAAGGGTTGGGTTTCCTGCTTTAGCAATGCCCTCAAACACACACTGGAACCTCTCCTTCAGGGAGGATTTAAGTTTACGCTGACAGACTCCAGCAAAGGTTTCTGAAAGAACACACAACAAAAGATCATGTGGTCACACTGTAACTCTGGTTCTCTGAATAAAATATGGATATATGTTGGTCTCTTGAGACATCAGCAGATGAGACATTTATCCAGAGTGTTAAATCTTTATAGAAACCCTCTTACTGCTGTGCAGACGGTCAGCCAGCTCCTCCTCCTTCATGCTCCTCAGGAAGTGCAGTGTGATGTTCAGGAATGCCTCTCTGCTCCTCCTCTGCTCTTCATCCTCAGCCTCCAACACCTCCTCATCCTCACTCTGACCCTCTAAGTATTCTGGGTAATCTGAACTCAGAGCCTTCTGGATCTTCTTCAGCTCGCTCTTCACAAAGGTGACGATGTGGTCCTCCAGCAGCTGGAACATCACATGAACGACACAAACTATAAACCATGGATCCAAACATCAGATCCGGACAGACTGACTCTCTAAAAGTGCAGCATGGAGATGACTGTGAGCAGAAGAGAGGTCAAGTATCTGTAGTACATGTACTCACCGTAAATATGGAGTCCAGCTGTGTCTGATGCTGCTGGGCAGACTGACCACCGGGAACCTCCGAGCTCTCCTGGTCCCCTCTGTGGAGGAATCATGAAGCATTAGCTCACATTATGTCTGTCCACACAGAGACACACTCAGGGTGAAGGAGGACAGGGGAACAGGCTGGTGGTCCTGTGCGTCAGCGGGAACTTTGCACTACAGGAATATTTATTTCCAGCTACTGTTGAAGACCAGAGGATTCTGTCCATCCTTCATTCTGGTCTTCCTGAAACGTGGCTGTGTGGATAGATACTGGACTCTGCAGCTGGCTAACAGCTGTTCATCAGGAAAGGAAAGACCTAGGGACAGTTCTTACACCAGCCCCCGTTACCCCCCCAGCTCCACCTCCAGCACCATAGCAGGGGTCAGGGTTCACCTGGCAGTAGAGCTGGTTGTGACTTTGATGAAGGCTCAGTATCCTCCATCAGAAGTGTTTGTGAGATGGTGGAACAGCTTCTGAACAGCCTGAGTTTTCAGATGGAGTTTCACTGCCCCTCCCAGTGTGGACGTTCACAACTAAACACTTTGGACAAGAGGAGGGGTCTGACGAGACTTTAAACAAACTGGTTTTATTTATTCTATCATAACCGGACTCTTACTGTGAGTTACAGCTTACTTCTGATCAGCAGATGGAGGTCGTCCTTTAAAGTTCATGAAGTCTTCCTTCGACCTGTCACTCTTTAGGGACAGACAGCTGGGAGAGTCTGGTCTCTGCTGCTGGACCCTGAAACAGAAACAGATGAATGTGCATGTGTGACACGTTTAAATATGATCAACTGAGACCCTGCTACTAGTTGCAAGGCATAGTAAAGTCATGGTCTGTAGGGATGTTAGAATATGTAATGACATTAAAAGATCATACTTTATATAGCTGCAGGGATTGACTAAAACCAAAAGTGGGTAATGAAGTTAAAATGTGCAACAGGATTAAAAATGGTTAGGCAGTTGTGTATCTTTACTCATACATTATACATTATACATGATTTAACCAAGGGGGAGCATGTAGATGGTGAAGGGAAGAGGGCCAAGCACCGAGCCTTGCGGCACGCCTTGGTTGACTGGGGCTGGAGGGGAGCTGGAGTTTCTGATGGTGACAAACTGTTACCTGTGAGAGGTATGAGTGGAACCAGGATAGAGCTGTACTCGTAAGGCCAAGGTAGTTGGATAGGCGGTTGAGCAGGATGGTATGGGAGATGGTGTCAAAAGCTGCAGACATGTCTAGGAGGATGAGGATACTGATGTATGAACCAACCAGCTGGATTTGATAGAAGCTTCCATCAAATCCAGCTGGTTGAGGTCCAAGATGGCGGCGGGCAGTTTGGGCGCAGTGGCGGCGATCTATCTGTGCATGATTGTTCTGAATCTCGGGCCTCTGTTTGGCTGCACTACTCGTCGTCTTGCCCCCTTGGTGGAACAACGCGCGGAGGATGCATCATTGTTTGCACCGGCAACATGGCTGAATATCAAGCACTTCGGCCATGGTCGGCATGTAATCTACAGCACATTCATCTGGCACTCCTGGCAGACTCTCACAAAAAAGGGACAAAAACGAAAAAAGGAGAATATTGGGCTATTGGCTCTGCTATGTCTGCTATGTCTCTTGTTCTCGGGAGATATCCACACGTGTCCGGGTCCCGGCGTCGCTTCCATCAACCTGACAGCTGGCGGCCCGGCCGCCGAGCTCCACACGCCGCCGGCCGGTTTCCGAAGAGGCTGGCTAGCTGAACAGCTGGCACCACCGGTGGGTCTCTGCGGTCTCGCGCTGACGGCTGCCGACCTAGCAGCAGGACCTCTATCCACACCGTCGGAGGACTACGGGTCCGCCCCGAAGGCTGGTAGCCGAGTAGCAGAGATCCACACATAACCATCTAACTTCAGAAGAGGCCGGATAGCTCCCACACCATCGGAGAACTGCGGGTCCGCGCCGAGGGCTAGCGGCCTAGCAATGGAGACTCACGCATCACCACAAACCAACAGCTAGCTCTGTCTGCTCCACTGTCAACAACGGCACAGAGGTAAAGCCTAAAATGTTTCAAACAGTGAATCAAGCAAAAACAGTGTGGGATCCTCGGTGCAAGCCGAAGGGACTTTTCAGTGGACATTTCAATTTCCGCAGCATCTGCAATAAACATGAACAACTAGAACATCTCCTCCTTGAGTCCAATATTGACTGTTTGGGAATATCTGAATCTTGGCTAAAACAGTCGTCACCATCCACTCTTGTATCTATGTCAGGATATAATGTGTTTAGGAAGGAGAGACTGAAGGGAAAAGGAGGGGGTGTGTTGCTTTATGTGAGGGATACCTTTACTTGAAGGGAGATTGCTCTTCCAGCTAATGTTGAGTTTGATTGTGTTGGTGTGGAAATCACACTTTCTGAGGAAATGTCCCTCACCATGATTTGCCTGTATCGACAACCCACCGCTAAGGTGGATTTCTATGACCAGGTAAAACTCATGCTGAATTCCTGTGACTCCAACAAAGAGCTAATTGTTTTAGGAGACTTTAACATAAACTGGAATGACAAACAAAATAGAAAGAGCTTAAAACGGATTACGGATAAACACAACTTAATACAACTAATGGATCAACCGACTAGAATAACCAAAACCTCCACGACTATGATAGATTTATTATTTACTAACAAAGCTGACAGAATATTTAAAACCTACAACTTCCTGACTGGTCTTTCTGACCATAATCTTGTTCTTTTTGCCAGGAAACTCACAAAAAAAGGTTCATGGCCACACCTCAAACCCCTGCCTTGGGTTCTCGCTTCATCCCCAAAAACCTGCAACAACGTTTTATGGAGGCAGTGAAAATGATTGATTGGGGGGACACTCTGTCCTCTGAAGATATTGGTGAAAACAGTCATCTGTTTATATCTAAAATTAATGACACAATGTCTTCCTTCTCAAGGAGAGGGTCAGTTAGGGACAGGAAGGAACATCATCTTCCCTGGCTAAATCTACAGTGCAGGAATCTCATGAAATCTAGAGACCAACTATTAAAGCAGAGCTTGAAATCCGGACTATCCACTGACAGACAGAAATTCACTCATGCTCGTAACAAAGTAACTCAAACAATAAGACAGGCCAAAGCAAACTTTTTCATCAATATAATTGAAGGTGCGAAAGATAACGGTAAAAAAGTTTGGCGAACCTTAAAGGGGACCTATCATGCAAAATGCACTTTTGTACGTCTTTTCTACATGAATATGTGTCCCCGGTGTTCCAGGGAACTCACCAAGTGTCAGAAAACACAACCCTCTCTATTTTCCTCCATACCCAAATCTCTAAAAAAGGGGCTGCAACGGATCTGATAAAAACTGATCCAGATTTGAACACTGTCCTGACGTCAGTAAAGTGGCGCTACGGCTATTGGGCCAACTCTCCACCTATCAGGGGAATGTGGGGTTGGGCCATTGCCACTCGAAAGCGCTGGAGACGCTGTAGTACATATGCCAGGCCTGTAAGTGGCGCTGTAGTCTGCCACAAAAGCAGCGAAGAAGACTTCCCGCCCATAGTTACCATGGTTACCCTTCTGTTTATTCTCCGCTGTGGCTTTTTTTCTCCCTCCCCGAGGCAAGCGTTTGCTCCCACTGCTTTAATTCAATGCAATCCCTCCCCGTCGAGGCAAGCACTGTAATTCTCTCCGGTTAGTCCACCAGCAGATGACAAACACCCACCTCTCCGCCTCTTCCAAGGAACGAGGGGACCGTGCGGCAGAGTTTCAGTTTCAGTTTCTTTCGCCGGTCAAGATGTCCATTAAAGTTGAAATCTTCCGGACAAAATTAGAAAAGTGCCGGTCAAAGGTCTTCTTTGTTATTTATTGAGCTTTAACCTCTTAAGCCCTGAGCCTGTTTTTCAGGTCTCAGGCTCGAAAATGACATTCCCAGAACAAATGACCATATCTTCCCTTCTAAAAGGGTTAAATTAATAATCTTTTTTCTCAAAGTAATGATAAACCTGTGAGTTGGATGTAGAAAAGTCAGAATCAATATAGATGTTTTTTATTTTAAAGAAAATTCAGATTTTACATAGTAAAAAACTGTAAATTATAGTGTCCGTCCAAAAATTCTTTTTTACTTATAATGAAAACTACCCTTGGATGATGGGTTAGTAGACTAAAAGCTTTAGGAATCCAAAGTACAACATATAATAAGTACCCTGTATCAAGATTGATGCAAAACAAGTGAAATTTGACCTTTTTAGAGAGATTTAGCCAAAAAACCCCACTTCTGGGGTCATTTGGGTGGATTTGACCTATCTCTGGCCCCCTTGCTCGATTTTGATGAATGAAATCTCTTTATAACCGCTAGAGCCAATGGAATCGAGGGAAAGTTATATACACACCAAAACGTTAACAAATAAGGAGTGAGAGTGACGCGTTACCAAAACCGGAAGCTGCATACACTCTGGTGGCTACCATTAGCAGCTAACTTTTCCGCTCCGATTTTTACATAAAAAATGGAATTATGGATTATAAATAATTTCTTAAAAGGTACAGGTACATTATCAACCTATGGATCAACAGTTGTAGACATTTTATTTTTCGTTTTAATGCCATTGAACACGTCTTTTGACCTAATTGACAGCTACGGTGAGACGATCTGCCGTAAATGCTCCGTAAAGGTACGTGTTGTGATGTCTGTGTTTGCTTCCCCTGTCGCAAGTTCGGATCGCTCAGTGATGATACTATACCTAAATAATCAGTGGGGTCTCAGCTTTAATCGGCTATATTGTATGTGCAGCTACGATAAGTAATAAGGGTATCTTTATCTTGAATTGTGTGCCGCAGTGCGTTCGAATTTTTTCGCTCAGGGATCATTTAGACGCTTCTTATGAGACTTGTGTTTTGTTTTGGTAAAAATGGTTCATATCTTCAGTTAGCTGAGATTCTTCCCGTTAATCTGGTGCTACACATTAATAGTTTCATAAATGTTAAAAAGCCCTGAGACATTGTCTCGAAAAAAAAAACGGTGGGAGGGATTCAATGGGGGGACCGTCGTGCTTAAGAGGTTAAAACAAATTAATAACGACTCGATATAATAATATAATAAAACACGGAGGACGGAGATCTCTTTTTCTCCCCCTCTTCTGACTTGATCAGAGCACGCTCCCCTCTCCTGCAGGGGGGCGTGGTCAGCTGCAGCTCACAGAATCAGCCCCCTGCAAAAACAGGGCTGGAGAACAGCAAAGAGAGCGAAATGAGGCATGGCTAAAATGCATGATCTGTTTGGTATTTTGAAAACAGAAACGTATAAATATACCTTATATAGGTATGGCCCTACAATATATCATTTAAATATAGCATGATAGGTCCACTTTAAATAAACTATTAGGTAATCATACCAAACAGGAAAATAATGCTCTCGAATAAAAAATCCATGAAGCCCTGATAAAAGACCCTGCAGTGTTGGCCAGCTCTCTAAATGAGTATTTTATAAATAGTGCTCTGGACATTACAAAGCTCTTCCCGCCATCTGAGGTCTCACCTAGCCCGACTGTGGATACACATCCAGTTTTTGACCTGGAGGAAATCACAGAGGTCGAGGTAAAAAATATAATCTCAGGGTTAAGAGGTTCTAAGGCTAGGGATGCAGATGATTTAGACACCAACTTTATAAAGACACATATTGACGGTCTAATAAAACCAATTACCATGCTATTACCATACGTCAGATGCGCCGGTGAAGATGGCCGCATTGTCTTTGTGCTCCTCTCCAACTTTGCCCATTTTCGTATTTTGTACATATTTCTTTTACTTTTGCCGTTTTACTTTTAACATGGTTCGCAACATGCTAGCCGACCGCACCTACTCTGCCATACAATATAGCAGAGAGGAACTTTTCCAATTGCGAAACTTCGTGGACAATATTAACCCTCCGACAGACAATGGAGATTCACCATGGCTACCTGTTGCTGTTCTACCTGAGAGACGCAAGAAGAAGACAAAGCGAGGATGCCGGGCCGGGTTGCTGGTCAGACTGAGAAAACGTGAGAATCGGCCCCCTCTTCCGAGTATTCTTCTGGCTAATGTTCAATCCATTGAAAATAAGCTAGATGAACTCAGAAGCCGGATTGCTTTTCAACGGGACATTAAGAACTGTAACGTGTTAATTCTCACTGAGACTTGGCTCAACCCCGCTATCCCGGACTCCGCTATTGTCCCTGACGGATTCTCTATTTTTCGTCAGGACCGGACTGCAAACTCGGGGAAAAGTAAGGGAGGCGGTGTGTGTGTAATGACTAACAACAACTGGTGCTCAGATGTGAAGATTATTTCATCGGACTGTTCCGCACAGCTAGAGCACCTCATGATCTCATGTCGGGCCTTCCATCTGCCGAGGGAATTCACATCTGTTGTGATAACAGCAGTGTATATCCCGCCGCAGCCACTCGCCGACAACAACACGGCACTCGATCAGCTGTTTGGGTTTATTGATAAAACCGAGACTTCACGGCCAGATGCGGCGTTCGTTGTGGCCGGAGATTTCAACAACCGCCAACATGAAGAAGGTTTTGCCAAAATATTACCAACACATCAACTTCCCGACGCGCGGGGGAAACATACTGGACCATGTTTATTCCCCTTTCCGGAATGGATATAAGGCTCTCCCTCGCCCTCCCTTCGGCAAATCAGACCATATCTCACTACTGTTGTTGCCTGCGTACAAGCAGAAACTTAAAAGGGACAGACCGATAACAAGGACAGTACAACGATGGAGCGAGGAGTCAGATTCAGCACTGCAGGATTGCTTTGCATCTACGGATTGGAGTGTGTTTGAGGACAATAACATCAACACACACACGGACACTGTCATCTGCTACATTGGGAAATGCATCGATGACGTGGTACCGAAGGTTTCTGTACGGACATTCCCAAATCAAAAGCCCTGGGTAAACGGTGAGGTGCGCGGCAAACTGAAAGCGCGCACTCTCGCGCACACAGCGGGAGATTTGGAGGAGTACAGGAAGTCTAGGTATGATCTCCGGAGAGCAATAAAAAATGCAAAGAGACAGTACAAAGAGAAGGTGGAATCTGACTTCAAAGGCTGTAACACTAGGAATATGTGGGCGGGACTAAGGACAATGACTGACTACAAAGGAGCAGCGGGGGGTGCTGCGGGAGTGTCTGCGTGCGCATCTCTCCCAGATGAGCTAAACAGTTTTTTTGCACGCTTTGAGAGCAGCCAGGCTGTGGAGGTACAGAGGGACCAGGAGCTACACTGCCCTTTTGTTTTAAATAGGGCAGATGTGTGTAAATCCTTTAAAAGGGTTAACCCACACAAGGCTCCTGGACCTGATGGCATCCCTGGCCGTGTTCTCAGGGTGTGTGCAGTTCAGCTGGCAGAGGTGTTCACAGACATCTTCAACAGGTCCCTGCTGCAGTCTGTAGTCCCCACATGTCTTAAAGCTCCCATGTCATGCTTTTCCGGTTATTACCCGTCCCCTTGTGTGTTATGAAGGTTTTTATGCATGTAAACGGTGTGCAGAGTCAAAACCCTCAAAGTACACCCTGTAGCGAGTAAAACTCTAACACAGAAAATACCTCCCCAAAACGCCTCGTTGGAGATACGTCACTGCCCATTTGATTCTTCCGGGTACCGCCTGATGTCATGCGGTACCCGGAACGAAATGGACCAATCCCGAAGAGCTATGGCCACACCAGCAGCGGCGTGTTCCTCCTCCAGAGGTTCGAAGAACCGGCATTTCACAGACGAAAGCTTCCAAAACATTGCCCAGTTTGAGGCCGGATATGCACAGCTTGTTTGGACCGTTTGGAGCAGGGGAAGATCTGGGTATACAACCTGTAAGTTTGCATTGTTATTTGTGTATTTATCAAACAAGACTGTTTAAATGTGTAAACTGTGTTGGACTGCTAAGCCATTGACACAGTGCTAACTGTGCTAACTAAGTTGCTAGCGTTTCCATATATCAACTCTAATATCAGCAGATGGCCTTGCATACATGTATCTCATAGCAGGAGAATGTCTGCATTCACACACACGGAATACTCATACAGTATACTGTACTGTGATTTACCGTACATTGTGACCGTACATATACTGCATGTAGCTAACGAGGCTAGCTGTATGCTAGCGCAAAACAATGTATTCATGCAAGTTACATTGTATGGTAGCAGAATACCCGTATACGATTGCAATTATAAACACGTTATTGCTAGCCTAATATGAACCACTAGCTTTTGTTCATAGTAGTTTTATTACACTGCATTATAGTTGCCTTTCCTCCAAGCTAACGTTCATATCGTGTTAGCTACCAAGGTAAACAAAGCTAGGTTAGCATATTAGCAGGCAAGCTGTTCATTACACAACTACTACTAACGAATCTAAAACAACTAAGTTTCTCTAATATTTTGTGATTTGCATTTGATTTCGTCCAGCCAGATCCTGGCGGACAATCCATGACGGGGAAGGGATTCTACTACTACTGAGGCGTCGTGCTAAAAGGCACCGCACCGACTGTGCGCAGGCAAGATGCAAGGAGGAGGAATGGATGATATACCGTGTATATATGTATATTTATGTTCATTTTGTACATTTCTAAAAATAAAGTTTAATGGAAATACTTAGTAGGCCTATCCTTTCTTCCCTGAATTCATATATAGCAAACCATGATTTGATTTCTCATCAAACAGTAGTAGTTTATAACGGGTAAAAATAACTTACTCTTTGTTATGAGCGGCTCGTAGGCCACAAAGACAAGGAGACATACACGAGTTTACAAAACCACGGCACATTTATTGTGATAAATGCAGAGATAGGTGGTTGAGAGGATCGCAGAGTTAGTCTTCCTGCAGCCGCTTTGGAGAGAGACTGGGGCCGTAGTGTCCGGAGGTGTCCGTGATCGTGCTGATTAGCCTCTTCAGCTCCACCCCACCGTAAGACAAAGGCCCTGGGGCCGTCACACTCTTCTATAACAACAGTTAAAAATATATATGTATATAAAATATACGGCTGTGCCGACGCCATGATAAGACTGATGTTACGCTGAGAGCAGCCGGGAAAAGCACTGTTAGACATGGGCGCAGCCTCTCTGGTGGTTGACTAATCAGAACGAGTGGCCGAGCTGACCAATCGGAGCACACTAGGCTCACAGGGAGGGGGGGGGCAAGAGCTCCAACGAGTCGTTTAGTGGAGAAAGTGAATACTGCTGAATACACATGCTTGACAGAGATGCTGTATGCGAAACCAATGTGAGTTTGGAAAATTGCACAGTATAAATCTATTTTAGTATACCTCAACAATGTAATTATGATCAGTGGAAATGGCCATGACATGGGCCCTTTAAACACTCCACCATCATTCCTGTCCCCAAAAAGACAATCATCACCTGCCCCAACGACTACCGCCCAGTAGCACTCACCTCCATCATAATGAAGTGCTTTGAGCGGTTAGTCAAATTATTCATCACCTCCTCCCTCCCTGAATCTCTGGACCCCCTGCAGTTTGCCTACAGAGCAAACAGGTCCACAGACGACGCCATAGCCCTCACCCTCCACACTGCCCTCTCACACCTGGACCCGAAGAACAGGAACACATATGTGAGAATGCTGTTCATTGACTACAGTTCAGCATTCAACACCATTGTGCCCTCCAAGCTGGCCATCAAGCTCAGAGACCTCGGGCTCAACAGCGCCCTCTGTGACTGGATCCTGAACTTCCTGACGGGCAGACCCCAGGCAGTGCGGGTGGGAAACATCACATCCTCCACCCTGATTCTTAACACCGGTGCCCCTCAAGGCTGCGTGCTCAGCCCTCTCCTCTACTCCCTGTTCACCCACGACTGCGTGGCCACACACAGCTCCAACACCATCGTGAAGTTTGCTGATGACACGACCGTCATCGGCCAGATCACAGACGATGACGAGACGGCGTACAGAGAGGAGGTCGAAAACCTGACATCTTGGTGCCAGGATAACAACCTCCATCTCAACATCAGCAAAACAAAGGAGCTGATTGTGGATTACAGGAAGCAGCAGGGAGAGGGACACGCCCCCATCGCCATCAATGGGACTACGGTGGAGAGAGTCAAAAGCTTCAGGTTCCTTGGGGTCCACATCACTGAGGACCTGACATGGTCTCTTCACACCACCACCATCACCAAGAAAGCTCGACAGCGGCTCTTCTTCCTCCGCAGGCTGAGGAGGTTCAAAATGGATTCCAGGATACTCTGCAACTTCTACAGGTGCCGATAGAGAGTATCCTCACTGGCAGCATGACGGCCTGGTACGGCAGCTGCACCGACCTCGATCGTAAGGCTTTACAGAGGGTGGTGAAAACTGCACAGCACATCACCAGGACGGAGCTGCCATCCATGGAGGACCTTTACTCCCAGCGGCTCAGGAAGAAATCACTACGGATTATCAAAGACCCCCATCACCCCCAGCCACAAACTGTTCTTTCTGTTGCCGTCTGGCAGACGTTACCGCAGCATCCGGGCAAGGACAAGAAGATTCGGAGACAGTTTCTTCCCGCGGGCAGTGAGACTGTTAAAAAATTGAACTGTTGAAACAACTTCAAACATTCAACTGCTACTCAGTAGTATGTATCTAATACCTAATATATATATATCATTCCAATAACTTGTATATAGACTCATACTGCACTATTCCACATCATAACTTTATTTCATTTTTATAACTATTATTATTTTTGTATTGCTCTTGCTCTTATTGTTATTATGTTATGTTATTATGTTGCATTGTTGGAGAAGCCTGTGACATAAG
This sequence comes from Trematomus bernacchii, assembly GCF_902827165.1. Lineage (NCBI taxonomy): Eukaryota > Metazoa > Chordata > Actinopteri > Perciformes > Nototheniidae > Trematomus > Trematomus bernacchii. The sequence goes on along the minus strand of NW_022987826.1, from coordinate 461,182 downwards.
ATTTTCAACTGCATAATTACTCTGTAGCTATGTCAGATTGACAATAAAGAACCTTGAACCTTGAATCAATCTATCAGCACGAGGGAAGTTCCATCATCCTGGAAGGTGGCCACGGTGACACCGATCTTTAAATCTGGGGATAAGGCCACGATGTCCAATTACAGACCAATCAGCATCCTCCCCTGTGTCTCTAAGATAGCTGAGAAATGGGTGTCAAAACTAATCACCAAACATTTAGACAAAGGTTTCGCTCCACTCCACCCAATGCAGTTTGGTTTCCGTGCTCACCACTCCACTGAGACACTGTGTCTTTGTGGAAAAGGTTAAATGTATGTTGGACACAAGCCCATATGTAGGTGCTGTCTTCCTTGATCTAGGGAAGGCTTTTGACACTGTTGACCACCAAGTGCTCCTTACAAAGCTGACTCATTTCAATTTTTCGGCAGTTTCGATACATTGGTTTAAGTCTTACTTATCAAACAGAAAACAGTGTGTTTCGGTCCACGGTGCCAAATCCCCCTACCTTGTCAACCAGCGACGTGCAGTCAGGAGAGGCAGGGGAGGCAGAGCCTCACCTGTCATACTCCAATGTAACGGAAAAAAAACTAAATAATAATAATAATAAAATGTCTCCACTGATCTGTGTTGTAAATGTGATTTATGTATGATTCCAATCACTTTTATAGTCAAAATCAGCAAATTTGCCGAGCTCCGTTACATGGGAGCGATGAGAAGTGAGGCAGGGACGAGCTCTGCCTCACGTAACCCTACAGAAACTGGCTGGAGCGCGAACACTAATTTAGCGTGCTCCAGCCAGTTACTGTGGGGTGAGGTGAGGCACAGATGAGCTCTGCCTCACCTCAGATGCGTCACCCCACAGAAACTGGCTGGAGCGCGGACACTAATTTAGCGTGCTCCAGCCAGTTACTGTGGGGTGAGGTGAGGCACAGATGAGCTCTGCCTCACCTCAGATGCGTCACCCCACAGAAACTGGCTGGAGCGCGGGCACTAAGCGCATGCCTGTTACCATCTCACTGTAGGTCACAATTGTAATGTTTGTAGATCCCTTTATTACATGTGTCCTCGCCATCCATAGTCTCTAAATAACTTATTTTTATTTATCAGGTATAAAGCAATTGAAACATTTGTTTCATAAAGATATAACATTGAAATCATTAATGATTTAAGAATATGACATTTCAAATAAGGATTTTTTCAGATACCTGCAATTAGGAACGTGATCCAATCAATTATTAAAAGCAATACATTGAGATGGGGATTGTTTGAAGAGGAGGAGATATTGATGTCAATCGAGCACGATCCAAGGTAACATTAGTGAATTTAATGCAGTTTTTTTCTAAAAGAGCTCAGTCATCATTTCTAACTTTAAAAAAGATCTGGGAAAAGGACTTAGGGATACGGATAGATGAAACTACTTGGCTGAATATTTGTGAAAGAACACACTTTCCATTCACAAGCAATAAAATCAAGAAGCAAACTTTAAATGTATCAACAAATGTTACCTCACACCCAAAAAGCTCACTCCCTTCATCTGCTGGACGCTGTCTACCATGGGCCCTCTGAGGTTCATAACCCACTGTAACCCCCTCACACCCCACTGCACGCTGTCTACCATGGGGCTATGAGGTTCATAAACCCACTGTAACCCCCCTCCCACCCCACTGCATGCTGTCTACCATGGGGCTCTGAGGTTCATAACCCACTGTAACCCCCTCACACCCCACTGCACGCTGTCTACCATGGGGCTCTGAGGTTCATAACCCACTGTCACCCCCTCACACCCCACTGCACGCTGTCTACCATGGGGCTCTGAGGTTCATAACCCACTGTAACCCCCTCCCACCCCCACTGCATGCTGTCTACCATGGGGCTCTGAGTTCATAACCCACTGTAACCCCCTCACACCCCACTGCACACTGTCTACCATGGGGCTCTGAGGTTCATAACCAACTGTAAACCCCTCACAGACCACTGCACACTGTCTACCATGGGGCTCTGAGGTTCATAACCAACTGTAAACCCCTCACACCCCACTGCACACTGTCTACCATGGGGCTCTGAGGTTCATAACCCACTGTAACCCCCTCACACCCCACTGCACACTGTCTACCATGGGGCTCTGAGGTTCATAACCAACTGTAAACCCCTCACACACCACTGCACGCTGTCTACCATGGGGCTCTGAGGTTCATAACAAACTGTAACCCCCTCACACCCCACTGCACGCTGTCTACCATGGGGCTCTGAGGTTCATAACCCACTGTAAACCCCTCACACCCCACTGCACGCTGTCTACCATGGGGCTCTGAGGTTCATAACCCACTGTAACCCCCTCACACACCACTGCACGCTGTCTACCATGGGGCTCTGAGGTTCATAACCCACTGTAACCCCCTCACACCCCACTGCACGCTGTCTACCATGGGGCTCTGAGGTTCATAACAAACTGTAAACCCCTCACACCCCACTGCACGCTGTCTACCATAGGGCTCTGAGGTTCATAACCCACTGTAAACCCCTCACACCCCACTGCACGCTGTCTACCATGGGGCTCTGAGGTTCATAACCCACTGTAAACCCCTCACACCCCACTGCACGCTGTCTACCATGGGGCTCTGAGGTTCATAACAAACTGTAACCCCCTCACACACCACTGCACGCTGTCTACCATGGGCTCTGAGGTTCATAACAAACTGTAATCCCTCACACCCCACTGCACGCTGTCTACCATGGGCTCTGAGGTTCATAACCAACTGTAACCCCTCACACACCATTGCACGCTGTACTCTTTAGTCAACTGGACATCATTATCAATGCGCAGATCACTGCACTGGTACAAACTCATCTATACCGCTATGCTTGGACTGCTGCCCCTCTACATATCCACTTACATATCACACAAACAGTACAGCTATAGCCTATGATCTCAACATGACATCACTCTGTCCGTCCCCTCAGTTCGCACGGTGCTTTGGAAAAAAGCCATATCATACTCTGCCCCCTCGACCTGGAACACACTTCAGCAGGAACTTAAGCTGACCACTTTGATACCCATCACGGATTTTAAACTAATTTAAAAAAAGCTGGAGAAATCATCTGTGGGTGTTTGCACCTGCTTTAACTGACTGCTGTGTGGATTTCAATGACTACTTTTTTTACGATGTTGTATTTTAGTGTTGCCTCTGTGTTTAGTGTCCTGTGTGTCTGTAACTTTGTGTGGTAGTGTTACCACTGACAGGTCTCTCTTGCAAATGAGACCTTGTGTCTCAATGAGATTGTACACCTGTATAAATAAAGGCTAAAAAAATAAAAAAAAATAAAAAAAGATGCATAACATTTACAATATTTTTGAAAGAACACACTTTCCATTCACAAGCAATAAAATCAAAGAAGCAAACTTTAAATGTATCAACAAATGTTACCTCACACCCAAAAAGATGCATAACATTTCCAAAGAAAACTCTCCAAAATGTCCGAGATGTAAAAGAAAAGAAGGAACATGTATGCATCTGTTTTGGGACCTCTTGAAACATTTCTGGGATTCGATTCATGCTCTCACAAAAGCCGTTTTAGCCTAAATCCATGTTTGTTCCTGTTAAATGCCAAACTTTAAACTGAACCCCAAACATTACAGAATACTAATCACAATAACATATTTTGCCAAGAAATGTATACTTTTATTCTGGAAGAATGAACGTCCTCCAACATTGAAACTTTCATTCATCAGATAACACATTTTTTACCTCTGGAGAAAATGACATTGGAAAAATATAATCGTGGACATATTTTTCAAGCTCTGTGGTTGCCATTGTTTTCTTACTTGGAAAATATATCTGAGATATGACCAATGATGGAATGGTGCATTCTGTGGCTATTTGTCCTGACGGCCGGAAATACTAGTTGTGGTGTTGTCATTGTCTACATTGTCGCTGTATTGTATAATTATTTGTTTGTTTTACTTTGATGTGGTTTCTTTTTATGTTTATTTTCATGGCTCTGTTGTTTAAGTTATCTTGATAAGCATTTTTTGGTTTTGCCTGTGTGGGCATGTGCGGGTGGAGGGAGGGAGGGGGGAGTGTAGTGAGTGTATTGTGATATTACAATGTAAATGAAATGGCATCGATTACTGTACACTATAATGAAATAAAAAGACTTATTTCACGTATATATGATATTTAGGCTCGCTGGTCTCATCGTACAACGGCAATGAGAAAGCCCCAGGGGAGGGCAGCCATAACCTCTGCCGCACTGCAGGCGGCGCACGTGAGCCACAGGTTCTTGTTGCTGCTGTTATTCTACGCAGAGACGGTAGACGCAAACAACAAACTAGACTTTTGAAACTACAGGAAGATAAGGAGCACTTTTACAAAACAGTAATAGAGATTGTTGTCCAGAAGGATAGCATGGACTTCATCTTCAAGTCAAGGTAAGATAACAATTGTAATGAAAATGGGATCTTACTAAGAAAGAACAATCCAATATTTAGATTTTGGGTATCCTTTTGTTGAACGCTCTGTTTAAAATTAATCGAAAAATCTGACTAAAAAAGCTTTTGAAAATAACAGAATATTTCAATTAAGGTCAAAATATAATATTTGTAAATCTGACTCTGAAAGAGTCAGTGCCTCACCAGCCATGAACCTCACCGCACGTCACTGTTGTCAACCCAGTTGGGGTTCCACAAGGTTCCATTCTTGGACCATTACTGTTTTCTCTGTACATTAATGACTTGCCTAATGTATGTCCTGAGTTGAATGTGCAAATGTATGCCGATGATGCGGTCATCTTTGTACATGGGAAAAACACTGAAATGATCTCATCGTGTCTCTCAAATGCTTTGGACAAGGTTCAACACTGGCTGAACAACATTTGCTTACAGTTAAATGTAAAAAAACAGTATGCATGATGTTCAGTAAACGACCAGTCAAAATCGAAGGATCCAACATGTTTTTAAACGGAGCAGAAATAGAACTAGTCTCCCACTTCAAGTATCTTGGAGTCATATTGGACTCGAACTTGACTTTTAAGAAACATATTAAGAAAGTATCCAATACCATTAAATTCAACTTGCAACATTTTAAACAAATTAGACCTTTCTTAACTGTCAGTGCTGCAAAGTCATACCTCCACTGTATGATTCTATCCCACATTGAATACTGTTTGACAAACTGGTCGTCTGCTTGTGCCACAAACCTGAAACCCATAGAACAGCTGTACAAGAGAGCTATCAAGGTGTTTGACAGAAAGCCACATTCATCCCACCACTGTACCATCCTAGAGAAACACAATTTCTTGAGTTTTGACCATTTAAAGTCTTTTAAAAGTATGTGTTTTTTTTATAAATGTTTACATGGACTGCCCCCCCCCCTCTCCCCCCCTTAGGGGAATTCATCCACTAAAAACACACTGGACGCTGCACTAGGTCAGAAACCAGAGGAGACTGTGAAGTCCACCGTAGACGGACCACTTTTGGACAAAATGTCCTCTCCATTAAAGGCAGCTCTTTGTGGAATAGCCTCCCAACTGAGATACGGGATTGTTTCACTCTTTAAAGGTCAACAGACGTGTAATCACCGCTAAATGCTCTTTAACTCAGGGGCATCTCCTCTTGCACTTTATCTCTTGTATCTCCTCTTGCACTTTATATGTCGTTGCTGCTACATTGTGCTGCCATGTGGTAAATACTTATATGCTGCTCTTGCTCTTTCTGCATATCATGTATTTATTTTTGTTATGTATATAAATGTCATGTTCTTAAATGTTGTTTAGGATACATAGCGAAACACAGCCAAACTCATCCTGAGCACACACAAACTCACAGCCGAAGTAAAAACAATAAGTGTGGCTTGATATTGAGTAAGAAAAAGGTTGATAAACGCTGTGAGAATGGGTCTGCAGAGAGAATGGGTCTGCAGAGAGAATGGGTCTGCAGAGAGAATGGGTCTGCAGAGAGAATGGGTCTGCAGAGAGAATGGGTCTGCAGAGAGAATGGGTCTGCAGAGAGAATGGGTCTGCAGAGAGAATTTCGCTGCGATCCCAACTGTCTGTTATATCTCTCACAGGCTCCGCCCTCTACTGGACTCTATGGGTACTACCTTATCATGCAAGCATTCACCTACTGAGATTTCTATAGACGTAGCCGGCCCCGGGGCGGGCCTACCTGAATGCGTGCGCATCTCACTTCCGTATAAAAGGAGGCCTCGCCTCCTGACCACCATCCTTTACTCTTCAGCAAGCGGAGGTGATAGCCTAGCACTGAGTCCGAGACGTATTATTTGAGAGAAAGGAAGAAAGAAAACGAGTATTTTTTGAAATCATGCCCTGGATTAAATAGCGGGCGTCGATCCCCACCACCTCTGCTTCGAGTGTGGGGGACCAGGATATGGCCGAGGCGGTGCAATTCACGTTCGCCATTCCTTCCGGGTCCGGCGTCCATGGAAGTCCACCGCCCAGGGCTGTACTCTCCCTGGATGATGATCATGGCGGCGGGTGTGTGGGCTACTCGCTCATTGCTAGAAATGCCCCCCGCCTCACAAGGTCAGAGCGATTATTGGGCCGCAAGGCCGAATAAGTAGCTTGGTCCACGGGCCTTGCCCCAGGCCCGGTTCCCTTTCGCTCGGTGGCTTCACATGATATAGGGGCGACCCTACTTCATCACAGGCCGCCGCCGCTGCCTGCCGTGTGATGTCCCTGGGATATCACGCCGCATGGCACTTTCGAAAGAGGACCGTGTTGATCTCCTGGGAGCCCCCGTGTTTACGGAAGGGCTCTTTGGATCGATCTCCTTGCTCACGGGATAAGGAGTAATCGCAGCGTGGCTGCTTCTTGCCCATCCCCAGAGGAAGAAACAGTCATACACTCCCCGCCTCTGCTGTAAACCCCAGTATAGGGAGCCAGCAGGTGGGTATGTGCACGTGAGTGGGATAAACCGAGTGCTGTCAAAGCACTGTGCGGGTTCAAGAGACGCTGTTGCCGGCGTGCTGTTGTCAGAAAACACACCTTGCCTGGTATAATAGCTCCGATTAATGCATTTCACCCGTTGAATGGGAAATACAGCGTTAATACGTGGGCGCGCGGCCCTCGTAAGAGTGGCCGCGGTGCGTTCAGGGACCTCCGCAGGAGAACGGTGGTTTACGTTTATAAACTCTAGTTCTGGAGTGGTGTGTGTGTGTGGGAAAATTCAGTAAACACGGTTGCATTTATCCCAGAGTAAGAGTCATCTCTCTCCACAATTCCACTTTTCCTCATAATGTCCGTTTCAAAGAGAGGGCATTGTGACGGCGCGCGCGGCCCCCCTCCCCTGAGGGCGGGCCGCGGTGCGTTCAAAGACCTCAGTAGAGAGAAGAGTCACCGCGGCGCGCACTCCTCCACAGGCCTGCAGACGAGAGAGCGCATCGCGACGGTGAGACGAAGGGAGAGGTGCCGGCACGGAGATCCCGTGCCCGCGGTGCCCTCCACCTCTTCGGCCCACCCCGTGGAACCGGCGTGTCGGCACTCACGGGGACGGGCTGCCCAGCCCCGGCAGGCTCCGCAGCAGCAGAGAGCGGCCGGGTGGGGTGCTCCGTCTTTACGGAGCTGCCTGGCGGGGGGAGAAAATCTCTCCGTCCGGGACGAGAGGGCGAATCCCGCCTCCTCCCTGTACAATGCACAGATCACTACGTTTTCTAAATAAAAATGAGGTTGATCTGTATCCAAATCTAGGTGTCTTTTGTTTCCACAAATGCTACACTTACACACAATGTTAACCGTACAAATTCCCCATTCGCTGCCCCAGCTGTAGCTCCTGTAAAGGAGGTGACTAGTGGGCATGCGCAGATGAGAGGGATGAACCGCAGGGAGTGCTATCTAAAGGAAAGCGCTATGCGGGGTACAGGGACATTATGGCCGGCGTATTGCTGTCAGAGAACACACTACGCCTAGAGCAAAGACTCCAGTTAATGCAGTTTACCGTAGTGGTAAAGGCTGCATTATGGCGGAGCCCGCACTCACACAAGAGCGCGTGGCGGGGCGTTCAGGGACCTTAGTAAAAACACACTACGCCTATAAAAACTCCGATTAATGCTGTTTACCGTAGTGGTGAGAACAGCATTATGGTGGAGCGCGCGCACACACAAGAGCGTGAGGCGGTGCGTTCAGGTACCTCAGTAAATAATCGGCCCTTTCTGTGTCGACCCTCCATGGGCAAATCTTCCATTCATGGGGAGTTTTGCGGCGGAACGGGCCACCAGAGAGTATCACAGCTTCATAGCTGCGGCCCCACAGCTGAGGGCTTGTCCATAAACACGATGTTATGGGGAATGGAAACTCAGCTGTGTACTAATAGAGTGGATGGACAGGTCGCTGAAACGGGGCTATTCACTCCAGTTTTGCAGCGTCCCACCTCCTTTTATGGGCATGCGAAAGGTAAATCTGTCTTCCCAGGAGGAGATGAGTTTCCTCTCATAAGAGATTTGGGCTCTGGTGCAGAAGCAGGCTGTGTCTGTTGTGCATCCTCAGCACAGAGAGAAGGGTCTTTATTCCATGTATTTCCTGGTTCTCAAGAAGACAGGGGAATTCAGACCTATTCTAGATCTCCGCGGCCTGAATCGCCACATTTCCTGCAGGATATTCCGCATGGTAACTATGAAACAGTTACTGGGCTTGTGCAGCCAGGCGATTGGTTCACCACCATCGACCTGAAAGACGCGTACTTTCATGTAGAAATTGCTCCAGAGCACAGAAAGTATCTGCGTTTTGCCTTCCAGGGGATAGCCTACGAGTACAACAGACTCCCGTTCGGCTATTCCCTATCCCCACGCACATTCAGCAAATGTGTGGCCACAGCGCTTTAACCGCTGCGCGCCCACGGCATGAGAGTTTTTCTTTTACCTAGACGACCTCATAGTCATGGCTGGGTCCCGGGAACAGGCAATGTTTTGCACAGCACGATTGATCACACACCTAACCAAATTAGGCTTTGCGATCAATTGGAAAAAGAGCACCCCCATACCTCACCAACAGGCGTTGTATTTGGGAGTGGTGCTCGATGCAGACGCGCTGCGTGCCACCCTGTCAGAGAGCAGACGTGCGTGCCTTCTCAGGGCGGTGCACAGGCTGCGACAGGGGGCGACAGTGACAGCTTTAACTGTCATGCAGACTCTGGGTCTCATGGCGGCTGCTCACATGGTGGTCCCGTTGGGGTTACTACATATGCGCCGCCTGCAGAGGTGGTTCTCCAGCCTGCGTTTGGATCCCAAGAGGCACAAACGGCGGCTGGTGACCATCCCCCCCTCAGTGGAGGGCAACCTCCGGTTTTGGGGGTCCCCGGATCACCTCCAGAGGGGGTCTCCACTGGGACGGGTGACCTCCTACATCACAGTGTTCACGGACATCCAGAACAGGATGGGGAGGGACCTGCCTGAAGAGGGCTATAGGTGGGCGCTGGGCTCTACAGAGTTTCGACACAGCAACCTCCTAGAGCTACGGGCGGTAGTGTTAGTCCTCCAGCATTTCATGCCCCTAATTCAAGGGAGACATGTAATGGTCAGGAGCAACAACAGCACCACAGTGGCTTATATCAACAGGCAGGGCGGAGTCCGCTCCGCCGCCTTGTTGGCCACAGCGGAGAGGCTGTGGTTATGGGCATCAGAGGTGGTATTATCTTTGAGAGCCCTCCATATCCCGGGACTGGAGAACAGGGGGGCCGACCTCATGTCGAGGGGCGGCCCCCTGCCAGGCGAATGGACGCTTCACCCGGAGGTGGTGAAGCAGATCTGGGCCCAGTTCGGGAGAGCGGAAGTGGACCTGTTCGCCAGCCGGCACAACAGCCACTGTGCCCTGTGGTTCTCCATGGCCCTGAGCGACGACCCGCCTTTGGGGGTGGACGCGTTTGCACACGAGCCATGGCCAAGGAAGCTGCTCTACGCCTTTCCACCGCTGCGTCTCATTCTCCCTCTCCTGGGGAGAGTGAGGCGAGAACGTCTGGCAGTCATTCTGGTGGCACCGGATCGCGTCGGGGCTCCGTGGTACTCAGAAATGACACAGATGAAGGTGGGCCAGCCCTGGGCGATCCCCCAGTTCTGGGGGGCAATGTCTCAAGAGGCAGGTGCAATCGGGGCGTTACCCACTCTGGGCCGTCCTCTTCAGGCTTAGCTCCTGAGAGGGACAGGCTGAGACAGGGTGGATTGTCTGACAGCGTTATTCAGTCTATCCAGGCAGCTAGAGCAGAATCCACCACAGCCTGTTACAGGCCAAGGTGGCTGAGATTCCAGCATTGGTGTGAGGAGTGGGGAATAGAGCCCCTATCTTGTGAGTTGGGCTCTAATTTATCCTTCTTACAGTTACTGGTGGACAGAGGGCTTGCTCATTCCACAGTGAAGGTGTATGCAGCAGCCATCTCGTCCTGTCATGAGGGGTTCAACGGCAGGTCAGCCTTCTCTCATCCACTGATGTTGCGGTTTTTACAGGGGGTCAGGAGGCTGCGCCCGGGTAGTGCACGCCTCCGCCCCACAGTGGGACCTGCCGCTGGTGCTCAAGGCTTTGGTCACGGAGCCTTTTGAGCCTCTTGAGCTCTCCTCCCTGAAAGCACTGTCGTGGAAGACAGCGTTGCTACTTGCCTTAACGTCAGCCAAAAGAGTGTCCGAGTTAACCGCTCTGTCGGTGCACCCGAGCTGTTTACTGATTCGGGGTGACCAGAGTGGGGCGACACTCAGACCGAACCCCTCCTTTGTGCCCAAGAGCCTAAGAGTGCGTTCAGGTCGAGGGCTATTCAGTTGGGGGGTTTTAGTCTTCCACCCCATGGTGGGGCTAGAGAAGCTAAATTACACCTCCTCTGCCCGGTGCGCGCATTAGCATATTATGTAGAGCTCACAGCTACCCTGAGACGCACTGAACAGCTGTTTGTGTGCTTCGGGGGCGGGGTGACTGGAAAAGCTCTGTCCAAGAAACGCCTGGCAGGCTGGCTTTGCGAAGCCATTGCACACGCCTACAAGCAGGCAGGGAGAGCCTGTCCCATGGGGGTCCGTGCGCACTCCACACGAGCTGTGGCTGCATCAACAGCCTTATTCAGCGGTGTGAGTGTGGAGGATATATGCACGGCGGCGTCTTGGTCAACGCCAGGCCCCTTCATAAAGTTTTATCTCTTGGATATGTCTGGCTCTTTCTCAACGTCTGTGCTTGCTGGGGCAACACAGGACTGGTGAGGAGGGGGGGGGGCTGTGGGTCAGTGGGCATCTGACCCCCTCCCCGGGCGTAAATGCGCTTACATTTCTCCGGACCCCTGGAGGGTCGCAGGGTGATGTAATGCGCTCTGAGCCCTCCATACTATAGTCCCTACACACTCTGCACAGGGTCAGTGGCTGAGTGTGGGGACATAGGGGGCACTTGCGTTCTCCCCGTGCTCTTTAGGGACTCAGGAGGGAGAGTGCATAGTGAACCCATACAGGGCTGCGGACTTTCCCTGTCTGCCTATGGGCAGACGCACGGGAGTCCTCAGCACTATTTTTGAGCACACTTTTTTGCGAGGCAAGCACGTCAGGGTGTGCTCTATCGGCCGCAGCCCGGACTTCTCCACGGTTACAACCGAGGGAGAGGTGAGTGAGGCGCAGCGGCTGCTAAAGTCGGTGTTGGACGACAGTGCGTGCATACATCGGGGCCTGTGAGAGATATAACGCCGGGTTACGTATTGTAACCCTTGTTATATTAACACAGGCGGAGCCCTCTACCTTGGGGGCACTGTCTGTCCTATACCGCTCACTGAAGCGTGGTATAGGATAGTGGTCAGGAGGCGAGGCCTCCTTTTATACGGAAGTGAGATACGCACGCATTCAGGTAGGCCCGCCCCGGGGCCGGCTACATCTATAGAAATCTCAGTAGGTGAATGCTTGCATGATAAGGTAGTACCCATAGAGTCCAGTAGAGGGCTCCGCCTGTGTTAATATAACAAGGGTTACAATACGTAACCCGGCGTTATCAGCCTGCAGCCAGGGAGGAGAAATCAGCAGAGCTGCTCCCTGCACACAGATGTGTGTGTGAGGAAGTCCGTGGATTGGTCAATTTGGACCAATCAGCGGGGGCTTAACGTAACGGCTCCGCGGACGTAACGTAACGGCTCCACGGATTGGTCCATTTCGTTCCGGGTACGGCTTGACATCATGCCGTACCCGGAAGAATCAAATGGACAATGACGTATCTCCAACGAGGCGTTTTGGGGAGGTATTTTCTGTGTTAGAGTTTTACTCGCTACAGGGTGTACTTTGAGGGTTTTGACTCTGCACACCGTTTACATGCATAAAAACCTTCATAACACACAAGGGGACGGGTAATAACCGGAAAAGCATGACATGGGCCCTTTAAATGTTCATCTTCAAATAAACGATTAAATTAAATTAAATGAAATGATGTGGCCTAAATACACATAAAGCAGCTACAAGTGTTGAAGTGCAATGATAACACAGAGTGAGATGATCTCTGGATAGGAAGCACTAAAGAGAAAGCTTTCAGACTCGATTTAAAGAACTCAGGGTGGGGGCGGACCTCAGATCTCAGGGAGTTCGTTCCAGATCTGCAGCGCATAGAAGCTAAAAGCTGCCTCAGTGAATTTGGTTCTGACCCTGCACTGTAAAAACTGTTGCTTTGGTAAAACTTAAAAAATATGTGTCAAGTGGTTCCAAGCAATTATAGGAGTTGGGTTAACTCACTAATGTGATTTTTTCTGCATATGAAAAGATGAGATGAGCCTACAATTAAAAGCCCAGATATTAAGTGTAACCAATGCAAATAACAATCTGCTAAGAACCACACGAGAATAAAGTAAATTATAAAACACAATTGAGTTGCCGGAACCTATATACGACAAACTCTTCCTGATTTCAATCCAACCCTTTAAATATTTGATAGCATTGAAACATTGCAGATTAAACAAATAAATTAAAAAAGGGAACGTTATGGACATGTTAATACATTTTATTAAAATGTGATTATTTCAAAACAGTTGTCATAAAAGAGTAACAAGTTTGTTTAAAAGCACAACACATTAACATATGGAGAGACACATGGTTATTACTTGATGGTTATAACTGCATCTGGCTCTTGGGCAACGTATCACTTCATGCTATGCATCACGAGCCTGGTGCACTTCGACCTCTGCTGTTCCCTGTAAATACAAACAAAACACTATATTCAGTACAAATCAGGACACACCATGTGTTTTCCTCAAAACAAAAATCAAATCCGTCTTGAAAACATAACGAGCCAGTTTACATTAGCTGTTAACAGACGGTAACAGAGGTGCTATTCACATGCATTACACGGGGTTTAAGCCATCAAAAAAAGGCTGGTTTGCAAGAAAATGAACCAAATAGTCATGATATTGATATAGTTCATAAAATGTCCAACTACATATTTTTAACCCCACCTCATGCTCAGAGATTTATATAAAGTGGCACATGGGTCCTAGAATAAAAAGAACAGACGATTATTTCAACTTTTATCTTGATAAGTGAGAGCGCAGGCCAGTCTACATGAATGCAGGGCAAGGCACGTTTCTGTCCAAAGGTTCCACGATGGAGTCGATAATGTTTTAAAATATCACTTTGAGTGATGACACTAGTGCTGCATAGTTTACATCTCCATCCCATCTGTGATTCAAAAAATAGAAATGGGTACGTTTACCTGATGCTCATTATATTAGTATGTAAACATAACACGTCTTGAATTAACCTCTGAAACAACAACTACTCTGACACACTCAAGGGCTTACCTAATGTGAACCTGAAGTCCATAGCAGGAGGCTAAATGTCTTCAAGAGGAGGTGTGACTGTTTTCTGGTGAGGCAAATGAAAGAACAAAATAGTTACATGATGACAATGTAACAATCATTTCAGTAGAATTCATTAAAACATATTTAATTCAATTAATGGAATCAAACATTAAAACACAAGTATCATTTAAAACGGTATTGTATTTATATAAGGATGGTATTGTTAGATACCAGTACAATTCCATGATTCTCTACACAGCAGATCCTAATAACTTCAATATACACTCCTTTATCTCGTTTGCATACTGTCTAATATCTACTTTATGTTGTAGTAAAACATCTCCTTAATAAAACTGTATTTATTGATATTTCTCGCTAAAGACTGCATTTTACTGGACTACATTGAACACATCTTGCTGACGTTATACATGCCTCCTCGCCCAATACACACTTTTACTGAATTGCGCCTGAATGCACCTTAACTGAAGTCACCTCCGTCTCTTTCTACTAGTGATGGGAATTATGGCTCTTTGAAGGGAGCCGGATCTTATGGCTCCGTTCCTTTCAAAGAGCCGTTCAAAAGAGCCGTTCAAAAGAGCCGTTTTTTTAAAAAGGGGGCGGGGTTACTAGGTTTATCTGCGAAATAATCACCAGGATAATGATTGACTGCATTGCCAGACCTAATGTCAATAATCTGCATTGTAAACATGACACAAGGTGGCGCCATATCCATGTCATTCATGTCAGTGAATGTACTTTGAATTTACCCTCTGTATGTGTTAAGTAAATAAAGTTGCCTTGCCTTGAATGAAATTCACGCAACTCTTAATATTAGTAGTGTGTTTTTAAGTGGCGATGGAGATTATTTGTTGACCCTGCTTTAAAGGATATGTTGCCTTTACAAATGGTGCGCTTTATCACTGCCTGGGTTTTGGTTGAAGTGCATCCAGATGCTGCTGCGTTTTCGCGTTTGGCTCATTTTACATCCGAAAAACACGTCGTCTACCTGTCCCCTACCACTTGGTATGACTTCTCTCTCTCGCGTATTCCGTTAAGACCCACCCCATCTCACTCCTCGTGCTGAAACCTACCAATCAGAGTAGTGGCGGATCTTCACAGAATACGTTTGGGGAACAAAATCAAGCTTTTTAAAAGGCGAGTGGATTTTGGCAGGCAGTGAGTGCGGACCAACTTTGATTGAACGATAAGAAGAACGGCTCTCACCAAGTACGACTCGGTTCCCCTCGTTCGTACCAAAGAGCCGTTCAAAAGAATCGGCTCGTTCGCGACCGACACATCACTACTTTCTACTGAGAGCTAACGTTAACTCTCCTGCAGATTCCAACATGGATAGCGTTGCATAAGCATGAAAAATATAGTTTGCACTTAATTTTGTATAATAACAACTCGATGCTGTAACTGCAGACTATGAGTTTAAATTGGGTACACTAAGATTGTAGAAAGATAATTCATTGCTCACAGTAAAACAAACGGCAAAATACATATAGAGGAATTAATATCAAATAGGCGCATTAGTAACTTACTCTTACATAACCGCTGGGTTATAAAGTAGTAGGGAATAGTTTTAACGGAGGTATTTTACCGCACAACATGCACGGCAGGAGAGCCTCTGAGCCCCGAGGCGCATCACGGTGCCCGGGCCAACGCTTAGAGCGGCATAGGGGAACAGTTTGCGGAGTTGATTCTTAATACATACTCTTAACTTAACCACTTTTAACAGAATTGCGTCGGTAAGCACTTGATGCAAACTTTGCCCAACAACTTTGCGTGAAGAAATAGACTACATGAGCACGACAGGGCTGAGTCTAACTTTAACAGCAGTAATGGCGCTGGCATGCATTACAATGTCGATGTTTCGTTCAAAACAGTGAATACAAGAAAAGTAAATAACACATTCTAGTTAAAAAGCAGTAATTAATAACTCAGGTGGCATGCTTACTTGTTTTACGATGGTTTGAGGAGGATCCAACGCAAACACGTGTCCAACTGCTGAAGAACCGCTGCAAAGAGGAACAGGAAGTCTCACACCGCGGTATTCTCGTTTGAGGGCGTGGCATGACCGTGGCGTTGAAAAAAGCATTTTTATTACGTTTTCCAAAACGTCTTTTTAAAGAAAGTTCAGAAAATGTGATATTCATTTACAAATTAATGAGTTCTTAAAACATGTTCTCATTGTTGCTTACGTGTTACTTATTTAAACGCACATTGAAAAAAAACTAATTTAGGGCAAGTCAATTACATAAAAAAATTGAGTTTTGTTGACTTCACCATCGGAACTGTTTTTACAGTGGACGATGAGTAAACCTGCCCCGATGATCTGAGAGCTCTGGGTGGCTCGTTACAGAGCAGCATATCAGACATGTATTCTGGTCCCAATCCTTTGAGTGCTTTGTGAGTTAAAAGTAAGATTTTAAAGTGTGTTCTTTGTGTTATTGAAAGCCAGTGCAGAGCTTTGAGAGCTGAGGTGATGAGCTCAGTTCCTCTGGTTTCAATGAGGACTCTGGTGGCAGCGTTCTGGATGAGTTGTAGTAAAACACTGTTGCAGTAATCAAGTCTGCTTCTATTATAACCGGACTCTTACTGTGAGTTACAGCTTACTTCTGATCAGCAGATGGAGGTCGTCCTTTAAAGTCTATGAAGTCGTCCTTGGAGGCGTCGCTCTTTAGGGACAGACAGCTGGGAGAGTCTGGTCTCTGCTGCTGGACCCTGAAACAGAAACAGATGCATCAAGAGAAGAAGAAGGAGCTCTTCATCGTCCCACAGAGGGGAAATGTACATTCTGCATTTGATCCATCCTAGTGTTAGGAGCAGTGGGCTGCCATATGTACGGCGCCCGGGGAGCAGTGTAGGGAACGCTGCCTTGCTCAGGGACACCTGGGTAGCACTTGGTCTTTTGGGGTCTTGAACCAGTGACTCTCTGGTTCCCAAGCCAGGTCCCTACGGACTTTGCCACCACCGCCCATACATTGGCACGCTGGAGAAAAACTGATGAAAATATGTTAAATCTAAAGTCACTCTTTACAATGTAATGGTATAAATCACTCTGTGTTGCCCAACAGATGAACCTTCCAGACTTTCTGAGTGTCCTCTATCAGCCGGTGGACTGCTCTCTATGTGAAGGACTCGGGAAGATTTTCAGAGAAAATCCTAAAGACGTGAAGTTTATCTACAAAGTGCCTCTCGTCTCTTCAGCTGCCCTACAGCCAGCAGTGTGAAGCTAACGTAAACACATCTGTCTTTAGTGGATAACGTCACTGAGTTCATTTCCAGGATGCTAACTGCAGTTCACTTAACGCCCACCGACGTCGCTAATAACCAGGATTTCCTGAAGGTTACACAGAAGCTTTAACACAGACAACAACTGACTCAAATGGCTTTTAGTCCGTTTTAAATTCTTACCCCCCATCAGCAGATTGAGGCTCCATTGAGCGGTCACTCAGGAAACACAGCAGGACTCAGGTCCAGGTTCAGGTCCAGGTCCAGGTCCAGGTTCAGGTCCACCTGGAATAAATTCACACCATAGACTGTATATATAAAGGGAACAACCACACACACACACACACACACACACACACACACACACACACACACACACACACACACACACACACACACACACACACACACACACACACACACACACACACACGTAATGATTGATAATAATAGTTTTTGTGTGCAGGTGTATCTCAGGTAAAAACAGGAAGAGAGTTATAGTCTGTCTCTGAGTCTCTGAAAGTTAAACTAAAGAGTTGTTCTTATTCTCTGAGCAATGATTGATAATCAGAGTTGTCTCTAAAAGCTCTGAAGTCACAAAAAGTTTCGAAGGTGCGACACGACGAGCACAAAGTGAAACTGCAAACACTTCAAAATAAGTCACAAGCTACCCTGCAGTATCAATCAATCAATCAATCAATCAATCAATCAATCAATCAATGTTTATTTATATAGCCCAATATCACAAATGTTACATTTGTCTCAGTGGACTTCACAGTTTGTACAGAATATCAGTGACAATACGACCCCCTCTGTCCTTAGACCCTCACATCGTACAAGGAAACACTTCCAGAGAAACCCCACAGTTTAAAGGAACATGGGAGAAACCTCAGGGAGAGCAACAGAGGAGGGATCCCTCTCCCAGGACGGACACACGTGCAATAGATGCCGTGTGTAAAGTATACAAAGTCCTTCAAACTAGCTGCTCCTTTACCAGCTTTGAGAACACTTTCATGATCAATCATTATAAAACATATCATATATATTATTCTGAAATGGACCAATCTGCACAATGACTACTTTTACTGTCGCTACTTTAACTATATTTTGATGATAAGTGCTTTCTCGTTGCCTTTCTTTGGGGATCACTCTTCACTTCTATCGGACTCTGAAAGCTTTCTGAAATATTCCTCTTGTTCCAGTCACAGTTAGAGCTAGTGCAATAATGCATCCTGTTAGCTTGTTAGCTTGTTAGCTGCAGCTGAATCCTCAGAGAGCTTTAGACCTTCATCTGCAGACAAACACAGAGCATCAGTCACTGAGAGCTGCAGGAAGTGTTCATATCTGTGCACGTGAACACCTGAAGTTCAGGCTGAGAGTAACAATGCGTCACATTTACTTATCATTTCATTCTATTCTTCACTCTCATTCATGGATTTGAGTTGGATCATTTTATTCCATGTTTACTGATCTAGTGTTTTTATTTCATGCTCATTAACTTCTTGTCCTGTTTGCTTTAGATTTTAATTTATTTCTTATTTATATATTTTGTTTTCCGGCTCAATCCCCACTATCCCTTCTCTCTGTTTATTTCTAAGCATGAAAACAAAGCAATCTGTAAGACATGGCTTCACATGTTTTATTGATTCCTATTTATCAATCCATTTATTCATTTGTATATTTGTATAGTTATGTGTTTGCTTATTATTCATCTATGCATCATTTTCATTCTCTGATTATTATTTATATAATATTTATATTCTTCAATTTATGTAATTTTTATAATTGTTTCATTTATTGTGAGCTCTTTTTATCACTACTCCTGTTGACTATATTTATTAATTTATTCCTCTTTGTATTTTCACATATTGTTTTCTTTAATTATTAATATTTAAATGTTCACGTTCATCATTTTATTTTTTGTAAACGTATTTACTCATCTATACTTCCTCATATATTATGCAAATGTTTTTACCTTTTATTGTATTTCCAAATGTTCTTATTCGTTTTTATTTAATTAATATATATTTGTATTTCATGCTCTTAAACTATTATCTCTTTACTTTGGTTTGTGACGTTTTTTATGAATGACCTGTGAGTGAGGCTGTGGGATGTGTCGCCCTCTGGTGGCTGAGGGAGGAACATTAGTGTTGTTTTCTTTGATTACTAATGTTTACATTTCCACATTTATTTTAGTATTTAAAAAATGATTTGTATTTTTAAATGATTTCGCTAAATATTTCCGCATTTTAATTTTCGTTCATCCTCTACATTAATTCATCTTAATTTTCACATGTATTTATTATTTTTACATTTTTAAATGTTTTCTTTAAATATACTTTCCTGGTCATGTGACGAGGAACAACCAATCACAGCGGAGATATCTCAATAAATACACACACACTAAAAGATTAATAACCAGAAAAACATGTCATGGGACCTTAAATACTTCGCTGGTCATGTGACGAGGAACAACAATAGACTGTATAAAGGTAACAACCACACACACACACGCACACACACACACACACACACACACACACACACACACACACACACACACACACACACACACACATTATTATTGTATTTTAAAATGTTCTTATTTTATTAAATTCCGCTTCATATATTTTTACATAGGATTTTAATTGTTTTTATTTAATTCATATATTTTTTAATTTCCTGCTCTTCAACTCTTATCTTTGTTTACTTTGGTTTGTAATGTTTTATTTTTGTATTTAAATTATTTTATGAATCAGTTGACCTGTGAGTGAGGCTGTGGGATGTGTCGCCCTCTGGCGGCAGAGGGAGGAACATTAGTGTTGTTTTCTTTAAATACTAATGTTTTCATTTCCACATGTATTATTTTTGTATTTAAAAAAGTATTTGTATTATTAATGTATTCCTCTTTATATTTACAATGTTTTACCTTTACCACTTTTGAAAAGATTATCGTTAAAGGTCCCATGTCATGGCCATTTCTACTGATCATAATTCCATTGTTGAGGTCTACTAGAATAGATTTACATTGTTCAATGTTCCAAACTCACATTGGTTTCTCATACAGCATCTCTGTATAGTATGTGTATTCACTCTCTGTCCTACACGGCTTGTTGGAGCTCCTGCCCCCCCCCCCCCTCCCTGTGAGCCCACTGTGCTCTGATTGGTCAGCTCGCCCACTCTGTTCTGATGAGTCCACCACCGTTACGGCCCCTACACATGGCGGCGTGCGTTGACGCTTCAACGCTTCTGCCCATTCACTTTGAATGGGGTGACGTCACGATTCGCCGAACTGCATTGTGGGAGCAAAGCGTAGCTTTTCTCGCGGTGCTCGCTGCAAAAGTAGAGCAATGTTCTACTTTTGAAGCTGAGGCGGAGGCGTCAGCCAATCAAATCCCGCGTATGCAAATCTGCCAGTACAAGCGCTAGCCAATCAAACCGTGTGTATGCTGAGAGAGCCAGACTGCAGTTCATTTCCTCATATGCCAAAAAATGGAGGAGAAAATAATCGTAGCGGTAGGGAATCACCCGGTGCTTTCAGTCCCTGCTCACCTACCGGGATACAAACCGGAGGAGCCAGGCATGGAGGGAGGTGGCAGAGACAGTGGGTGAAATAAGAGCTCTTACATAACATTTTATTTATATTCCTTCTACTTTAAAGGGGACCTATCATGCAAAATGCACTTGTGTACGTCTTTTCTACATGAATATGTGTCCCCGGTGTTCCAGGGAACTCACCAAGTGTCAGAAAACACAACCCTCTCTATTTTCCTCCATACCCAAATCTCTAAAAAAGGGGCTGCAACGGATCTGATAAAAACTGATCCAGATTTGAACACTGTCCTGACGTCAGGACGGTGGCGCTACGGCTATTGGGCCAACTCCACCAATCAGGAGGAGACAGCCACGGCCATTGCCGCTCGAAAGCGCTGGAGACGCTGTAGTACATATGCCAGGCCTGTAGGTGGTGCTGTTCTCACTGAATCTGCCCTTGCTAAAACAGAGCTATAAATTGTCAAATTGAGCGAAATGAGGCATGGCTAAAATGCATGATCTGTTTGGTATTTTGAAAAAAAAAAAGTATAAATATGCCTTATATAGGTATGGTCCTACACTATATTATTATAATATAGCATGATAGGTCCACTTTAACTAAAGTACAAGATCTGAGTATAGTAAGTCATATTATTGAAATTATAAATCATATTAATGAGATAGTAAGTCATATGTCATTGCCATAGCTACAGCTGATCAGAGAAAAGTTTAATCAAATCTAAGTTTATTTATCAAATTCAATATCAAAAAACACGATTGTCTCAGTGGGGTTTGCATTATTAACAAACATAGACACAATTCATGATAAAAGGACAAGATAAAAGTCAATACAAATACAACAGAAAGTAAATTAAAATACAATAAAAACAATAAAATGACTTATTGTGCGTGGGCTCCACCACATGCTGAGTCAGTCCATAGCTATCAAGAACACAAAACAGTTCTTTAGCCCCTCTGTCCTGGGGGTTGTCAACATGGATGTTAAAATCACCAACAATGACTAGACGGTCAAAGTCAAGACACACTATAGACAGCAGTTCAGTAAAGTCATCCAAAAAGCTTGCACAGTATTTGGGTGGTCTATAGATATTTAGGAACAGAGCTCGAGAGGAGCATTTCAGCTGAAGGGCCACATATTCAAAAGAAGCAAAGTCCCCATAAGATGTCTTCCTGCATTGAAGGGAATCATTGAACAGAATAGCAACTCCACCCCCTTTCTTATGCATTCTTTCCTGACTCATAAAACTAAAGTTGGGAGGGGTTGATTCGATAAGAACAGCTGCACTGTTATTTTGTTCAATCCAAGTTTCCGTTAAAAACATAAAATCCAGATTGTGCTCAGTGATAAAATCATTGATTAAAAATGTTTTTCCTGCCAAAGACCTGACATTTAATAAAGCTAGTTTAAGTTTGTTAAACACACTATCAGACAGATGTGTTGTGGCAAGCTGTGGCTGACATGGAGTCACTGCTAAATTTGATAAACTCACACAAACGTTTGAGCGCTTCCTGTGTCTAAGCTGATTCACCGATCTTAATCTATTACCTATCAACACAGATATCAGCAAAGCTACTGGCAGGCAGGGCCCCGGCATGTGCTGGAAAGAGTTGAGAGTGCCATACGCCCTTGAGCCTGGACCCAACACATATCAGTCAGAGCTTGCTGCCTTTAGTACACACACATCCTTATCAGGTTTCGGGGAGGAACATTAGTATTATTTTCTTTAAATACTAATGTTTACATTTCCACAATTATTATTTTAGTTTAAAAAAATGATTTGTATTATTAATGTATTCCTCTTTATATTTCCAAATGTTTAACTTTTCCTCTTTTGAAATGTTTATCTTTAAATACTTCGCTGGTCATGTGACGACGAACAACCATAGACTGTAATAGGGAACACACACAAACACACACACACACACACACACACACACACACACACACACACACACACACACACACACACACGTACATGTACGGTCAATAAACCTCATTTACACAAATTCAAACCTCATTTCTGAGTTTAAAAAAACACACATGTTGATTCATTCTACCAAATTGACCCCAGATGCTTTATATTTGAATTAAACCCAAAACCTAATGAAAGTGATCATAATTATTTTCTCGCAAAACGTAGTATACGAGTACATGATATGTTTCTGGCACAAACATAAAATAAACCTTTATCTCGACATAAAATCATTTGGAAACGGGTCAAATTTTACCCCATTTCAAAACGGAGTATAGCACACACACACACACACACACACACACGCACGCACTCGCACACACACACACACACACACACACACACACACACACACGCACGCACTCGCACACACACACACACACACACACACACACACACACACACACACACACACACACACACACACACACACACACACACACACACACACACACACACACACACACACACACACACACACACACACACACTTACAGTATTAAGGACAGAAATAAAGAGAGAGAGGGTCTCTGAGTTATTCCCTGAGTAATGATTGATAATAATAATAGTTTTTGTGTACAGGTGTATCTCAGGTAAAAACAGGAAGAGAGTTAAAGTCTGTCTCTGAGTCTCTAAAGTTAAACTAAAGAGTTGTTCTTATTCTCTGAGCAATGATTGATAATCAGAGTTGTCTCTAAAAGCTCTGAAGTCACAAAGAGTTACAAACCTTTAGAGAGAAGAGGAAGAAGTGAAGTTAAGATAAAATGTATTTATTCACTTAATTAATTATTAACTGAACAGAAAAGAGGAAGTACTTCAAAATAAGATAACTTACACAACATTTTATTTATATTCCTTCTACTTTTACTCAAGTACAAGATTTGAGCAGGCCTATAGTAAGTCATATCGATGAGACGTCATGTAAATGACTAACAGGGTACATAGGCTATGTTCTTTTCTGTGGTGGAAATGGTCTTCCCTAATCTCAGGTCTAAATCTCTGCAGTGTGTAGTTTCAGGGTGTATTGTGTGTGAAATGTTAAATGTAGTCCCACCGTTTGGCCACGATTTGCATCAGCGTCTGGCGCACTACCAGGGGTCTTTGCTCTGTCTGCTGGCCGCTCTGCCTGCTCCCTCTCCCGGATGAACAGAGATGAAATCCCCGGTCCTTCTCCCGGTGCTTTCTGTGATGCTTCACTTCCAAACACCGACATACCTCAGCTCAGCAACAGCGCTAAAGGTACTTGTTAAGACCTTTCACTACGTTATATCACTTTTAAAGCACCTTACATGTTTTAATTAATACGTTTTAAAACGTTCAGGTAATTACGGTAATGTGTTTTGACCGGTGGTTAAAGCTCCCATGTCATGCTTTTCCGGTTATTACCCGTCCCCTTGTGTGTTATGAAGGTTTTTATGCATGTAAACGGTGTGCAGAGTCACAACCCTCAAAGTACACCCTGTAGCGAGTAAAACTCTAACACAGAAAATACCTCCCCAAAACGCCTCGTTGGAGATACGTCACTGCCCATTTGAGTCTTCCATTTAGTTCCGGGTACCGCCTGATGTCATGCGGTACCCGGAACGAAATGGACCAATCCCGAAGAGCTATGGCCACACCCAGCGGCGCTGGCCGCACCCTCTGCCAGCCTAACATTTACTGTTGGAAGCTCTGGTTCAGTTCACAATCGATCCAGTCATGCCACTGCCAAGGACCTGTTTCCTGAAATGTGAGGAGAAATCTGAGCTGTTTGTCCTACCGACGGAAGAACCACGACGAAGTCAGTGGTTGAAATGTCTTTTTAACACTGTTCCTTCAGAGGTTCGAAGAACCGGCATTTCACAGACGAAAGCTTCCAAAACATTGCCCAGTTTGAGGCCGGATATGCACAGCATTTGAAACTGAAGGACGATGCTATTCCTAGTTTGTTTGGACCGTTTGGAGCAGGGGAAGATTCGGGTACACAACCTGTACGTTTGCATTGTTATTTGTGTATTTATCAAACAAGGTATCTACCACGACTGTTTAAATGTGTAAACATGTTTCGGACTGCTAAGCCAGTGCTAACTGTGCTAACTAAGTTGCTAGCGTTTCCATATATCAACTCTAATATCAGCAGATGGCCTTACATACATGTATCTCATAGCAGGAGAATGTCTGCATTCACACACCAAATACTCATAGACAGTATACTCCGGGTGATTTGCCGTACGGTCAGTCGCGAAACGTAATTACATTATAGCTGGCGTAGCGTGTATGCTACCGAGCTAAACAACAAGGCTACTAAGAGCTAGACATGAGTTTGCTCGGAAAAACATTGTTTTTATGCCAGCTACAATGAATGTAGCAGACTACCCGTATAAGATTGCAATTGTAAACATGTGCTTGATAGCCTAATATGAACCACTATCTGTTGTTCATAGTATAGTATAGCATATTGAACAACTGAACAACTAGCAAACGTAGATTAGCATTGTAATCCAGCTGGCAAGCTGACGAACATCAAACAACTAAGTTTATTTCACACTTCCAGCAGAAACAACGGGGAAATCCCCTCTCTTTGCCCGCTCACAGACCCCAAAGGACTGTACATTACAGTTAGCTTTCCTCCGACGCTGATAGCATGTATAGCTAACGAGGCTAGAGGGAAACATTGTATGACCGAACGTAGCAGACTACCCGTATAAGATTGCAATTATAAACACGTTATTGCTAGCCTAATATGAACCACTAGCTTTTGTTCATAGTAGTTTTATTACACTCCATTATAGTTGCCGTTCCTCCGAGCTAACGTTCATATCGTGTTAGCTACCAAAGTAAACAAGAAAGCTAGGTTAGCATATTAGCTGGCAAGCTTACTGTGTTAAATAGATAGATGGATTAGATAGATCCACACTCCTACCACAACTACTACTAACGAATCTAAAACAACTAAGTTTCTCTAATATTTTGTGATTTGCATTTGATTTCGTCCAGCCAGATCCTGCCGGACAATACATGACGGGACTACCACACTGATGCCTCGTCCTAAAAAGCCCCGGCTGCTTTCGGCAAGATGCCGACAAAGGGGAGGAATTGATGATATACCGTGTATATATGTATATTTATGTTCATTTTGTACATTTCTAAAAATAAAGTTTGATGGAAATACTTAGTAGGCCTATCCTTTCTTCCCTGAATGATTTGCTCCTATAACATATCATTCATATATAGCAAACCATGATTTGATTTCTCATCAAACAGTAGTAGTTTATTACAGGTAAAAATAACTTACTCTTTGTTATGACCGGCTCGTAGGCCACAACGGAAAGACAAGGAGACATACACGAGTTTACAAAACCACGGCACATTTATTGTGGTAAATGCAGAGATAGGTGGTCGAGGGGAGAGGATCGCCGAGTTCGTCCTTCTGCAGCCGGAGAGAGAGGGGCCGCCGTGTGACTCCGGGCAGCTGGGCTTAATAGCACCTCGGTCGAGGTGTCCGTGATCGCGCTGATTAGCCTCTTCAGCTCCACCCCATCGTAAGACCTGCAACACACCTGCACAAAGGCCCTGGGGCCGTCACACTCTTCTATAACAACAGTTGTAGGTACAGTTCGGTTAGTTAGCGTATAAAATATACGGCTGTACCGACGCCATTATAAGACTGATGTTCTGAGAGCGAGCCGAAAAAAGCACTGTTAGACATGGGCGGAGCCTCTCTGGTGGTTGACTAATCAGAACAGAGTGGCCGAGCTGACCAATCGGAGCACACTAGGCTCACAGGGAGGGGGGGGGGCAGGAGCTCCAACGAGCCGTTTAGTGGAGAGAGTGAATACTGCTGAATACACATGCTTGACAGAGATGCTGTATGCGAAACCAATGTGAGTTTGGAAAATTGCACAGTATAAATCTATTTTAGTATACCTCAACAATGTAATTATGATCAGTGGAAATGGCCATGACATGGGCCCTTTAATGTTAGCTAGCATCGAAGCTAATGTAGGCTAACTGCCACCTGTTGCCATAGCTACAGCTGAGCAGAGAAAAGTTTAATCAAATCTAAGTTTATTTATAAGATTCAATATCAAAAAACACTATTGTCTCAGTGGGGTTTACATTATTAACAAACATATACAAAATATATGATAAAAGGACAAGATAGAAGTCAATAAAATACAACAAAAATTCAATAAAATACATTAAAAACAATCAAATGTAGGACTCAGGAGGACAGACATGGGGTGATCTTAAACCAGCTTTAACTATATGCATTTTTAAAGAGCTTTAATAAAAGCATCATGTTCCCAAAGTCATGTGAATTAATCATAATCTCAAGACTCTACATTCAAGATTCAAGGCTTTTATTAGTCATACTTGCAGAGCTACTAGCTGCGTTCACACCAAGTACTTTCCTGTACTTAGTTCCGGCACTAAGAGCCCCGGCGCTTTTAACCCCAGGGCACTTAGTACAGATCGCGTTCACACCAGAGTACTTTTCCCTGAGGGAAGATTACGCAAATGAGCCGCTGACGTCACTTCTTCTTCTTCTGCTTTGGCTTTACTGGCAGGCCACAAACCACTTCACGGCGAGTACAGTAGGTGGCGGTATGCACCTTAAAGTTGTTTGCAATCCGCTGCAAAACAAGAGAAGAAGAAGAAAAACTTCCCGCGTATACTGCGACGCCCACCCACTCGCTGTACATTAGGCGTCTGTTGTTTACCTTCCGACCTCAGACATGATGG
Source organism: Trematomus bernacchii (assembly GCF_902827165.1). Taxonomy (NCBI): domain Eukaryota; kingdom Metazoa; phylum Chordata; class Actinopteri; order Perciformes; family Nototheniidae; genus Trematomus; species Trematomus bernacchii. The sequence goes on along the minus strand of NW_022987826.1, from coordinate 433,933 downwards.
AGATGGAGTCGACTGAAGTTGTGCTGTTTGTGCTCATGTTATACAGCTTTGTAACTGAGTTCATGCAGCCTGAGCAACTTGCGTACAATAACAAAACAAGCCGAGCACGAGTGGTGGTGGAGAACGCTTTTGGCAGACTGAAGGGCAGGTGGCGCTGCTTGATGAAAAGAAACGACTGCAAGATGGACAAGATCACAATCCAGGTGGCAGCATGTTGCATATTACATAACCTTTGTGAAAGTAATGAGTACAGGGACGAATGGACTGCCTTACCGGCGACCCAGCTTTATGAGGCATCTGAACAGCCCTTATGAGGCATCTGAACAGCCCTTATGAGGCATCTGAACAGCCCTTATGAGGCATCTGAACAGCCCTTATGAGGCATCTGAACAGCCCTTATGAGGCATCTGAACAGCGTGTAAATTGTAAACATTTTGACAATAAAGCTGATCTTTTGTACAGTGCTTTTGTTTCTCTTTTATTTTCCAGTCAAGACAGGCAACATTACAATAGTGTACAGTGTGGCAATATAATAACAATAAACTGTGCCAGGTGTGTTGTATGCACAGTAAATAGGCTCAGCAGCAAACCCACCGTTATTATTTATATATATCTTCCTGAGACCCACTGCATCCGTCTGCCATAAACACTATGGAAACATACATGTTAGTTTCGGCCCACAGTGGACTCCATTTTGTGTTGTGTAAAATGGGGGGGGAATTAAAAGTTTGCAAATCCCCATGTCCTCCTCAGAGGACAATCATAAAAACATTTAGTTTTAGGTCAAATAATATTTAAAATTATATAAATTATCATGTTTGTGTATGTGCCCCTGCCATTCCCCCACAAGGTTGCAACATTGATGATAAATAAATGACAAATAAAGCTTTGCCAGTTTATAACCGATGAAACTTGATGGTATCAGAATAATCACTTACATGTGATGGATAGGATGCTACGGTCACTAAAGATAAAGTGTCAGGAGAAATAAGCAAGATACAGGATCTGTTTAACAGTAAATAGAAGTTCACATTTTTAATGTAAATAAAATAGAAGTTGTACATGTAAATTAACATTATCAATATAAAATAAAGTGTCAGTTGTATCAAGACTATATAATAACAGTAATAACAATAATATAAAATGAACTGGTGAGCATCTTGTCCTCCGTTTCCTGGGCCTTGGTGAACAGCACCATCTGATCCCCGTGCATCGACTCTTTCACCACGGCACGCCGGTCCTCCAACGCCTGGGCGGTGTCAAAGAAATTCGCATCCCGTGTCCGCTTTCCTAAGAGGGGAAAATAAGCAATATACAAGATCTGTTTAGTCGCCATGTAGTTTTACAACATACTAGGAATGTGTTTTTGGTATTTTCACAAATAGAATTAAGGTTTCACAAATCTGAAACTGTGTTATAAAGAATATTTAGACCCTCTGGGATAATCCAGTCCAGATTTGATGAGTCTAGGTATAGTGGTTTTAGATCAGGACCTGGTCTAATGTGGTCTACATGTAAAAAAAGCACTGAAATCTCCCTTTTTTGTATTTTCACAAATAGAATTAAGGTTTCACAAATCTGAAACTGTGTTATAAAGAATGTTTGGCCTCTCTGGGATAATCCAGTCCAAATAAATCGGCTATGCAGCGATTTAAGAGGTTCAAACACGGAGGATTGTGCTTCATGTATGCTTGAACTTTGTTTAATGTTGTTGAGGCAAGTTTTCGTACCGGAAGTCATGTGACCTCTAGCCCGGATGTTTACAATGTTTGTGAGAGAGTAAAAAGGCGCGAACGTAAATGCCGGTCTAGGCGAATACGTTTTCACGCTGTTTCATAATTGTACCAAGAAGGAAATAAACATGATTGTGAACATCAGTTCGATGCGTAACGTTCTTTCAAGACAAAGTTACAGTGTGTGTACCTTTGCGTTTGGTTGCTGGTAAGGAGGACGAGCTAGCTAGTGATGGGAATTCCGGCTCTTCTTGGTGAGCCGGATCATTTGGCTCGGCTCACCAAGAAGAGCCGGCTCTTTCGGCTCCCAAACGGCTCTTCAGTTTACCACATATTATACCTTTTATAATTCAATCAAATGTAGCCTTGTTTTGACTAATGATTTATATGTGTACACATATCACTTAAATTATTCAATACATCCTTTGTACTGAAGTATTCAAAAGTAAAAATGACATGTTTAATATCAATTATTTGCTGTGGCCAATTGTTTTCATTGCATTTACAGACCCTTGTATCTCTCTGATACCACCCAATGAATGCACAGACTTGCTTGTCGAACCACGCTACACAAAGCAGATAGCAACACCTATAACAAAACCCGAGGTGACAGGGCTTTCAGTGTTGCAGCTCCTAGACTGTGGAACAGCCTCCCAGTACATATCCGGACTGCTGAGTCTATTGAACTTTTTAAATCTCAGCTAAAAACTCACCTCTTTGCACTGGCTTTTAATACTAGTTGAACATTACATTTTTACATTTGTATGTGTTTTTTTAAAAATATTTTTCTAGTTATTGTGCTTTTTATCATGTTTTTAATTATTGTTTTATTATTGTACTCCCATTGTGTTATTTAATATGTATTGCCTGTACAGCACTTTGGTCAACTGAAGGTTGTTTTAAATGTGCTATATAAATAAATAAAAATTGAGATTGAGATAAAAACTTAAGCATAGACATTTTAAAAAATGGGCTACTCTATCGACATTTTAAAATTATATTTAAAGAAAAGGCCCTGACTAAACAGCAGGGCTCTATTTCAGTATTAACTATAGAAAAAAAGACAGCAACAGCTGACATCAAATCTTTGCCGAGCCCAAGGATAATCATAAATAAATAACATAGTGAAAATAAATATATTGCAATGCTCAGTACAGCAGCATCCAACCGTCTCTAATCATAAAAAAACATAATAAAAATAAATGTATTGCAATGCTCAAAACAGCAGCATCCAACAGTCTCTAATCCTTGGATATTACATGTCACTGCATGCATGCACGGAGCAGCTGTAGCGCGGAGATCATCATATCATTCTGTCTTGTATTACTTAACAACAACAAAATAACAAAAAAAAACGGCTCGTTCGCGGGCGCGAGCCGGCTCCCGTCGTTCACTTAAAAGAGCCGGCTCTTTGAGCCGGCTCGTTCGCGACCGACACATCACTAGAGCTAGCGCTGTGATCTAGAATGCAAAGCTCGCTTGTTTCCAATCCTGAGAGTTGTCCATATCTAGCTAGCTAGATGTAGCTAGCTCGGGGCCGGTGTTAGCCTATTCAGCCTAGCATGGCTAGCTTGATCTACTGAGCAAATACAAGTACATCTGAGACCATTATTGTGCAGATTAAAACCCCAGTGCATGTAGTTGATTTTACCTTCGTCGTGGTCGTCATCGTTGGCCACTGAATCCGCCGTTTGTAGTCCTGCCTGAGTTTCTTTATTTTTAGCCGGTGTGCCGTGGGGCTGTGCACGATTCCCAGGTCGAGTGAAAGCTACTGAACTGGCTTCAGTGCATTCCCTGGGTCGCGTCCTCGGCGTAGATCTCCAGAAGCGCCGACACCTCCTCATCATTTGTTGATGCTTGCCATAACTGCTTTCAAAAACAACTCCGTCGGTGCGCTGGGTTTTTGTAGCGAGGAAAAACAATGGCGGCTCTACAAAACATTTTCACAGTTGTACGGGGCGTGGTTTGCAATTCGCCCAGCCAATCAGCACTGGGGCACTTTTTACCCACAGGAAAGTACGATCTCTCAGCGGGCTCTAAAAATGGGGGTAAAAGTTCCCGAGATTAAGTACGATTTTTGGTGTGAACGCGACATAAGGGGTACTAACGGAACTAAACGCAAAAAGTACGGTGAAAAGTACTCCGGTGTGAACGCAGCTAAAGTACCATGCTGTTATGATAACGTTCTTTATCAGCCTTTGAAACTGAAACATTTTTGGGAGAACAAATAAATAATAAAAAAAGACTTATTGCCTGAATTGACTAATATGAGTCGACTAGACACATCTTTAGTCGAGGGCAGCATTACTAAAAGGTCACTGCATCCTAACAGGGAGTTCAGGATTAGGCTTATATTTTAAAGGTCCCATGTCATGGCCATTTCTACTCATCATAATTCCATTGTTGAGGTCTACTAGAATAGATTTATATTGTTCAATGTTCCAAACTCACATTGGTTTCTCATACAGCATCTCTGTATAGTATGTGTATTCACTCTCTGTCCTACACGGCTTGTTGGAGCTCCTGCCCCCCCCCCCTCCCTGTGAGCCCACTGTGCTCTGATTGGTCAGCTCGCCCACTCTGTTCTGATGAGTCCACCACCGTTACAGCGGAACATCAGTGATTATGTGTTACAATGGCGTTTGTTAGCAACCAGGAAATGACACCAGTAATGACAAACAGATGAGAATGCTGCGTGGGGTCTGGGTGCCGTGTTGGCGGGACGTTGGGGGGCGTTCTGGGGCAGCATAGACAGGTCTTTTCTGTGTTAGAGTTTTACTCGCTACAGGGTGTACTTTGAGGGTTTGTGACTCTGCAGACCGTTTACATGCAGAAAAAGCTACATAACACACAAGGGGACGGGTAATAACCAGAAAAGCATATAATGGGACCTTTAAAATAAAAAGCCCTAGGATGTAACTCGATCCTCACATAAAGCTCAAGTTGAAGTTTGTTTTTCAAAATAAAATCCCCAAAAAACAAGAAGCCAGACACTGCTATCATTACCAACATAGCGCTGGCAATATTAGCAATATGAACACACCAAGAGTTACAGTAAACATTTCTCGATGGAAAAGGTTCTAGTGATTATTACACTTGTTCATTTGTAATTGGATGATAGGATGGGGTTGTGTTGTTGGGGAGTGGGGGGTAGTACCGCACAGTAGGTGTCTACATGACCGCATTTTGCCATATGACACAGACATAGACCAACAAGGCGTATAAATATACAAGCATCACTGTGGTGGATATGTATATGAATTCCTAAATCCACCTTACTTTATTCTGATCTACCACAGATAGTAAACACGTATCTTCACTCAGGTGTATTTCCACAGGCCCTTAAAAAATGCAGTCATTAAACCACTCTTAATAAAGAACAATCTAGACGCCTCATTAATAAATGATTATAGGCCCATATCAAACTTTTTTAAACAGCTAATTAACTTTTGGGAACTAAACCAACACCACAGCACTGACACTGCTCTTGTTGAGGTCTTTAATGACATCCACTTAAAAACAAGACAGTGGCAGAATCTCAGTCTTAGTATTATTAGTCTCACCGCTGACTCTGTTGACCACAACATATTACTAGAAGATGAAGAGTACGTTCAGCGACAGACCCATCCCTCCTCGGCACAGCACTAAGCGCCTCTGTCCTTTGTGCCTGTAGCCATCAGGCTGCACAACCAAGCCCTGTAACCCATCAATAACCTGCACTGAACATTGATCATATTTGCACTGTATGCACATACAACTTATACTCTCTATTACCTGCGCCTTAAATGTATATATTGTATATTTAACATCTGTTCTTCTCACATATCTGTATATATGTACATTCACTGGATCATTGCTTAACTCCCGTTATTTGTTATTTCTATTAACGCTGTTAATACATGTTTGTTCTTATTTTATTTGTTTGAATTATTTGTATTCCCTTGTATATTATATGTGTAATATCTGTGTTTCTTCAAATTCTGTTGCTGCCATGACAAGTGAATTTCCCTATGGGTATAAATAATGGTCCATCTTATCTTAACTTATATTAGACCGACTGGAAAACCTGGTTGGACTTTCTTGCTACAGTTCTAAATTGGTTTGAATCCTACTTAAAGGAAAGGAAACACTTTGATTCTATAGGTAACTCACATCCGAGTGGACAGATATGACAAGCGGAGTTCCTCAAATCTCCATCTTGGGGCCTCTTCTCTTTAACATCTAAATGCTTCCAGTGGCTCAGATAATAGAAAACAACAGAATCAGTTTCCATAGCTATGCAGACAATACTCACATTTTCATAACCGTTTGAGTACTAATTCAAGCACTGAGTAAGTCAATTGAACGAATCAATGACAGGACGTGACGTAACTTTATTCAATTAAACAAAGATAACTGAGATAATAGTTTTTGAGCCAAAGAGATACGGAAAAAAGTCAGAACTTAGCTTCAATGGGCAAGGTTCAAAACAACAGAGAAGGCCAGCAATCTAGGTGTAGTCATGGACTCTGACCTGAGTTTCAACAGTCACAGGACAATTACAAAGTCAGCCTATATCTCCTTAAGAATATTTCTAAGATGAAATAACTTTCTTAGCAGGAATTGGAAAGTCTTGCAGGTCTTACTAAAACAATGTATAAGTGAGCTGCAGCTGATTCAGAACGCTGCCCGTGTCCTCACTAACACCAGGGAAGTGGATCAATCACTTCAGTTCTGAGGTCTTTACACTGTCAACTACTGCCTGCTTTTAAAGCACTGAATGCTTTAAGGCTAAAATACATTTGTGATCCCCTGCTACATTATGAACCATCCAGAACTCTCAGGTCTTCTGGTCTGCTTTCTGTCTCCAGAGTCAGAACTAAACATGGAGAAGTTCAGTTATTATGCTTCAAACATCTGGAACAAACTCCCAGAATCCTGCAGGTCCGCTGTAACCCTCAGTTCTTTAATTCATTACTTTATTCTTTGATTAAATCCACTATTCATATCTTACACTGCATTTAGATATGTATTCCTGTATTTTATATTACATAAAATGTATATATATATATAACATATATATTATTTCAGTTTGTTTTATTATTCATTTTATTCTCTTGGCTTTTTCATGACATTTTATAATGTGTTTCTGCTGCACTTAATGCTCATCATGTTTCTGTCTGTGTTGAAATAAGCTATCTAAATAATCTAGTCTTGCCTTGCACAGTTTAATTTACTGTAGCTACAGCAAAACAAATAACCTGGTTTCCACAGAAGCATCAGTAATTGTTCTGTTTTCCATTTCTTATGAAACAGTCTAATATTTAATCTAGGGTGTGTCAATATGTACGTGTATACCGTCTAGATGAGGTATATAAAGAACCCTAACCCTTCCATGACTATCACGACTCTTGCTGCAGCTGCAAGTACTACTTCATCTGATCATCACAGCAAGGTAAGGGTTTAGTTCTTTAGTTTGTTTTAAAAATAAAAACTGTGAAAGTTAAACTATAGCCCTTGAGTACAATATGTCAAGGAACAAAATATAACGAAAATGTATGAAGTTGTGTCCACTGCAAGGGAAACACTGCTCATAAAAGCAAACTTTACTCCAGGTACTTTAGTAATTGTTACATTTTACATTTTACATTTCTAATCTTTACACAGATGGAATCTGTTGTCTACTGCATCGTGCTCCTCTGTTTGACCAGTGGACTGTGGATGGAGGCAGATGTACGTACTATTTGTTTTCCATAGCTACGGATAATACGGAAGTAATTCATTAAAAATAATAGACTATTTGAATGAATATCCTGCTCCGTCACATGCAACATTATCTTTTTCAAATATAATCACAGGAGGTTTCACAAATGTAGTCTCTTTTTTGATGAGATAAGATAAAGGGATGTAATAATAAGTAATGGTTATGGAGACTCAAGTTTGATGTGTAGATCCCACTGTAGATCAATATCACAGATACATTAAAGTTTGGTCACAGTTACTTTAGGGAATGTTAGAAAATAATTCATTTGTAACACTATTTCCAATCAAAGCTTCCGGCGTTATCTGAACTATGAAACATAACCTGTTCATTCCTAATTATGTGTTCTTTACATCCACAGGCAAAAGCTGAGGAAAAGGGTTGGTGGTTCTTTTGATAATAAAATACAGCATCCAACACTTTCTGACTGCAGCCAAATGAAGATGGCATCCTATTGGACAGCATCTGTGTTCTGAATTCATTGCTTCTGTTGCTCTCTCAATGAATTAAGTATTTCTTATTAAGTCTTTTTATATGACAATTGTAGATTGCAGTGGGAGCTGCCCCCCTGGTTGGACCAAGCTTGGCTCTCGCTGTTTCCTCTTCAAGAATCATGCAATGAACTGGGCTAGTGCTGAGGTACTGAAATGACAACAATAGTGCATTAACTGGAACTTTTAATGTTTGGCATATTCTCTAAAACAGATTTTGAAACAACATTGTTTGTCTGTGCTTACTTTAACTTTGTTTCCCCACCATAGAGAGATTGCCTTGCCCTCGGAGGGAATCTGGCTTCTATCCAATCGACCACCGAATACAACTTCATCAGAAAGTTGGTGAGAACAGCAACAGGCCAAGATCTAAACTTTTGGGCTGGAGGCCATGATGCTGTCATGGTGAGTTATTTATATATTCTAATTTAGAAGTTGTATTAAAGATATAAGGACTGTACAAAAACCCTTTTATATAACAATTTTCATTGTAACAATTAACTTTATTTTTCAAATGGCATTATGACTAAATATAAGCCACTCAGGCCTTTCATTCATGTCTGGAGAGTCAGATAACATTGAACAAACTATATGGAATACCTTAGACTTTGTACTTTGAATACGACTGCCTTAGGGACTCCGTAGGACAGCAGAGACATTCAAAAAGTGAATTTACTTTAATCTCTACTAGTTAATATCACTAAATAAACAATGGATGAATTGGCTTCATGAACATTTGACCAACATACTGAGATTGTCACTTAACTGTGCCTGTAAGCTCCATTATAAGCAATTATTTTACAACATAACGCACCAATAAACCAACAATAAGCTACCTTTGTAATGACACAACACCAGGCAGACTGCTGATAAGACCCAGTCTCACAAAAAAACGTGTAATAGCTACGGTGGTCCACAGGGCAAAACGTAGTATATTCACAAATAACCCTCTCAAGACGTCACATGATCGAAAACTTTCCTTGCCTGAGAAAATACACACTTCTTCTAGCGAGAAGTGCATATTGTACTTTTAAAATCTACGTCCAGTGGATGTGTAGTCTATAGTTTGTATTGGAGCTCTCGCCAGGAGAACGTGTATATACTACTGTGGTGGAAACTTCTGAAGCAATGGAGACGAAACTCAGAGAGACACGGGGAGAGCAGGAACTTTGATGGCAAACAATGATGGTTTATTTGGAGCTTCGGCCGGAGAATTCACAAGACATGTCGTGCACCACGAGTTGACACAACGGATGCCAAACCAATTCTGAAGATCTCTACCCCAGACCCATGTATTTAGCTGGTTCTGAGAGAATAATCAACAGGCACTATAACACCTCTATCAGCTGACGCCAACAGGCAGGAACAGGGAGACAAAACACTGAGAGCACAGCAGCCAAGGCTACAGGTGCCTGAGCTCAGTGAGGACAGTACAAACTGATAAACTGGGTCAAAGTTATGGGCCTAGGAAAATATTTCCCCAACACTACGTATGTAAACTATAGTGTTTGCTCTGCGCGCACCCCTTGAAATTGTGAGATTGCTCTTTCCCCATATTCATTTCTATTGAACAGCGTCCGTGTTAAGTTATAGTCAACTCTCACGGGTTGAAAACAGTATTTCCGACCTCTGCGTTTTCATAGTAACTAAGGTGGTTGCTATGGACGCATATCATTCCCCTCACTGTCTAATTATTTTACAGTGATATCTGCAGTACTCATCAACTAAAAAACATCAGTTTGTTAATTACACAACATTAATTGGTTTAAATTGTGTACAATGCTTTTGTGTTTTTCCGTTTTGATTCTGAGAGACACATTTATTTTTCAGAGTTTTGGAAAGCCGAAAACATTACGCTACCCATAATCCTCAGCTATCGTTGAAGCTCGGTGATTGGATGTCTTAGTCGCAATGCACGTTGGGATATGGTGTTTATGCGATAGAAAATACGAAAACAAAGTTTTAAAGAAAATAATACTTTATTCCGCGTGTGCTTGCTTTTCTCTTTGGAAGTCATCACATGAATGCATTGTAATAAGTGGTTCGGCTGCATTCAATTAGAACTTTTTCTTGTGGGCTTTTGCCCTGGGTTTTGCATCTCTGCTTACGGGCCTGTACCCGATGTCCATAGTGTTTTTGAGGAATGGATTTTTTTTGGATCTGCAGAGCATAAATATAATTTCAGTGGGAGCTTTGGTTCTGATGATTGCTCAATGCCCCCCCCCCCCCCCCCCCCCCCCCCCCCCTATCTGGAAGTGATTTTGATCATGTTTATGCGTCCTATCATTAAAAAATGCATTGTCATCCATCTATCATTGTGTCTAGAAAATGACTTTTCATTTATTTTCCTCTCAGGAGGGAGTGTGGCTGTGGAGCGATGGCTCTAAGTTTAGCTTCAGCAGATGGGGCAGGGGGGAGCCAAGCAACTATAGAGGAAAGGAACACTGTATGGAGGTTAACTATGGAGGTACAAAATATACAATTATATGTTGTCCTCTTTATTTATGCTTACAATCTTTTAAAGAGAATTATAAAACATTTGAATTATTCCTTTTTAAGTTGTTACTTAAAAACATGACAAAACAATACCTCTTTAATGTTGTCTTTCATTCATTCATCAGATAACTAATCTGTGTTGTTTTTGATGATCTTTAACCTGCAGCTAACAAACAAGTCAACGACGTAGACTGTCTCGACAAGCAACCTTTTGTCTGTTCCTCCTCCCTGAAATGATCACATCTTCAGTCAGGATGTCACTTCTACCAGGATGTCAGGCCTCGATGACATCAGTGTTTTGAAGATTTATCCACACTCCTGATTCACTTTCATATTTAATCAATAAACTGATTCACCCAGCTAAGCAATATTTCTGTTTAACATCTGTCTGTCCTGAACATGTATTTCTCTCTCTGTACTATGATACTAAAGCTGACCAGCAATCCAATCAATTAAAGCATAACTGAAAGCAAAATGCTTCATTATTTCCACATCTTCTAAATGTTCCATCAGCCAGTGATGGAACTCATTTCATCGTCCTCTCACTACTTGAACATCTTCAAAATCAAATGGGAAATATTGTTAATTTCCACCCACGACTGTAATGTGAATATTAGAAGTAGTAAAGTACACTGCATGCCGTTAAACCACTGCATACAAATATTGCGAAATGGAAAACAATTTCAAAAACATAATTTAAAGGGGACCTATCATGCAAAATGCACTTTTGTACGTCTTTTATACATGAATATGTATGTGTTTGAACACTGTCCTGACGTCAGGACGGTGGCGCTACGGCTATTGGGCCAACTCCACCAATCAGGAGGAGACAGCCACGGCCATTGCCATTTGAAAGCGCTGGAGACGCTGTAGTACATATGCCAGGCCTGTAGATGGTGCTGTTCTGCCCTTATCTTCCCTTACAAAAACAGAGCTAAAAAATGTCAAATTGAGCAAAATGAGGCATGGCTAAAATGCATGATCTGTTTGGTATTTAAAAAAAAAAAAAGTATAAATATGCCTTATATAGGTATGGCCCTACACTATATTATTCAAATATAGCATGATAGGTCCACTTTAATGAAGGCATTCATGTTATTTTCTTGTATACACAGGAGGAACATTGCAGTCTCCTTTTTCCGTAGATTATTTTAGCAGCTTAATACTTTTTAATTCTTTGGTCAATTTAAAAATAGAGGTTTGTTATTTTTGAATAAAAAAGCACATTGTTGAGGAGGCTCTAAACATACTGAAGGACCACGTCCAATCATACCAATATGCAAAAAGAAGTGACATGTGTTTCCATTACTAAATCATCATCAACACCATGCCATCCCTTTTGAATATTCATGTGTTTATATGTGGATGGCACAACATTTTGGATTCATAAAAGCTGAAATAAAGTGAGTGAAGCTTTTTCACTAACAGTAAAGGTTGTTTTAACCCTGGTTTCATACTTAACCCTTGATTGTGCAGAGAGGGAGTTACACAGTCACAAGATGGAGGAATACCGGTTCTTGTAGGTAATCATACATCCTGTCATCTACAAAATACTGACTTTATTCTCAAAATCTCAAAATTCTGACTTTTTCTCAAAATTCAGATTTTTTTCTCAAAATTCAGATCTTTTTCTCAAAATTCTGACTTTTCTGAAAATCTAAAAATTCAGGAAATGGAAATGTTTGCGTTGCAGCAGCATAAAAAGTCAAGGCATTGTACATTAGAGAATTTAAAAGACTAGAAAGAAACAACCCATTATGTAAACAACATCTCAAATAGAAATAAAGGTAGACTTCTTCTTTTCTCTGTAACTCTAACTAGTACTGTCTGTTGCTGATATCTCTGACTGGATGTCCCACAATGTGTCTCCCAGCAGAGTTAAAGTGCTGCTGCTTCCCATCATGCACCAGGGCTTTGCATTGCATCATGGTATATTGAGGCGACTGCTGGGGAGAAAAGAGCTGGTGTCTCTGTTTTCAAAGAGTCACTTCTCCTGATAGGTGTCGTCTAGCAAAACAACACTAAACTGACCCAGGAACGTGAGCTGCTCCTGTCTGTCTCTAATGGGGGAAGAGAATCACACCAAATCTGAAGCTTTCTGATCATTATGAATATGGAACAAAGATATAAACAAACCATCAAACTGAGACAAAGACAGGCCACGAGTCCGACTCAAAACACAGACTTTATTAATTAGATCAGCTGCTTACATTGAAAGTACATGAGTGTTAATGATGAGACAATCATCATGTGATTGGTCTGTTAATAAACCCATCTAACCCAGATCAGAGGTTTACATTCACCCCAGAAGCAGCCGTGTTCATTCAAACATCATCGTGCTGTTTAGGGAAGATTAGTTTCCTAAATGCAAATAAGGCTCATCGAATCTGACCCTTCTTAAAAAGTAATGACCATGTTTGCATGAGAGTAAAAAGCCAGCATTAAAATAAAAGCTGCACACTGTGCCGCTCAGACTCTGCTGTGTAGGGCCACGTTATATTTTAAATATTCACAGGGAAGCCGGTCATTGAGCTCAAATGCATGCACGCTGTGGTTTGCACTTTATGTTCACGTTTGCACTTCAGACGTTATTATATGTTAGTTTGTAGACATCATATATTATATTCTGCAGAAGTGATTGAACTCGTCACTATGACCTGTTCTTAACGAGCCTCAGTAACCCTTTACTGCTGCCATTCAAACTGAAGTGATGTCACGTGTTCACAAACTACAGATGGTGGGAAGACTTTGGGATAAATGTACATTTTCCTGCAGTTTCAGAATAAAAGCCTCCGTGTGGAAATAAATCAGAATGGACTTCCTGTTGTTATTCAACCTCTTTCTGAGTTTCATCTTTGCAAAGACTGACTTTTGTTTTGAGCTTTTTCTTAAAATCTTACAATCCTGGTTTCTTTTTGAAAAACTTTATTTTATGAAATCTCAACATTTAGATTTATTTAAAAAGAAAATTAACATACAGAAATTTTTTCAGATAATCTCAGAAATCTTAGTTTTACACTTTTATTATCAGCCCCTCTCTCTTTTGGGGAGGAGGAGGGGGGGGTATGTATCACTCCTGCAGAGAACACAGAGACACTGAGGAACCAGGTGACCCAACCCCAAACCCAGCATAGAGAGGTTCAGTGAATGTGGCTCTGAAGGTGTGGAGGTGGATCAGTGTGTCAGAGGAGACTCTGTAGAAGGAGAGAGAGCCAGCAGGATGATCCAGATACACTGCTACTCTACCAGAGGAGGAGGAGGAGGAGGAGGAGGAGGAGGAGGAGGAGGAGGAGAAGAGGGAGGAGAAGAAGGAGGACAAGAAGGAGGAGGCGGAGGAGGAGGAGGGGGGGGAGGCGGAGGAGGAGATGTTTGTGTTTCTGTTATTGTGCCTGACATAGTAACTCCCATCAGAGCACATCAGTCTCCAGGACTGATCATTCCATCCAAACACACAGTCCTCTCTGTCTCCTCTCCTGCTGATTCCTCTGTAAGTCATTGATATAGAAACCCATCCTCTCCACTCGACCTCCCAGTAACAGCGACCAATCAGAGCTTCTCTGCACATCAGCTGAGCCCTGGAGTCAAACCTCTCTGGATGATAAGGATATTTCTGCTTCTCCTTCACACATGTCACCTTCCTGTTGTTGTCAGACAGTTGGAGGTTTCTGTTCACTGTGTTTGAGTCCAGTGTGAGTCCACAGGAATCTGATGAGAGACACAGCAGGTATTAAAGGTTATTAAAGTACCTGTGATGTCCCAGTGTGAAGATGTTCATGATTAAAAACACACTTACACTTCCTGAGACCTGGCCTCAAGAACCGGACTCCAGCAGGCTCCAGGCTGAAAGCAGGGGGGTCAGTTAGTCTTTAAATCAGGGGTGGGGAACCTCCGGCCTCCCGGCCGTATACGGACCGCGAGACCATTTGGTACGGCCCTCGAGGTAATTTATAAACACACGCAAAAAAAAGGACATCTAGACCGCAACAAAATTAAACAAGTGAGTGCCTGTTTTTCCTGGCCAAGGTCAGGGTCCTTGAACACAACATGAGCCTAACGTGTCATCACGTGGTATATGTCTCGTCTGACAGGGGTGCAGTTCTGACGGAGAGCACCAGAACGCCGCTCCACCACTTCACAAAGTGCAGTACCCATAAGGAGACGTACACATGCTGCAGTTTCTGCGTGGCTGTGTCTTTAGCTGAAAGCCCAGAGGAGATCTGTTCATCTGTCATACTGATCATACAGTCAATACCTTTGCTGTTATTAGCATCTGGTTAGCTAGCTATGCTAACGAATATAAGAAGCTTTTTCTACAACCAGTGAGGTAAAGGCACATCTTTATATGATCATTATAGTTATAAAGAAATAAGAGAATAAAGTAAACAGGTATAAAATACTATATGACAGTAAAAACAAGTTGTTATTAATAAACAAGAATACAGTTTGAAAGGAGAGTGATTTGTAAAATATCCATAAAGAAAAAATAAATCTGTTTCCAGGTCAGTTTCATATGGGTGTTGAGAGATGTCTCCATAGATCTGTTGCTCTCAAAGTGCACCAGATTGATGCTTTTGGAACAGGATATGGAGTTTAATCACGGCAGCATTTTTTTCTCGTAGAATTCTGAGCAGGCATTAGCTCCCCCTCCTCTTTTCTTTTTGTTCAAGCTAAGGACCCAAAACCAGCAGTTCTCTTACAGGGCTGAAATAGAGGGATATGAGGGATGTCTGAAATGAATGATCTGTTTACATTTTGAGCAAAACACTTCATAGACATGTTTTTTATATATTTGTATATATCTGAGACCCATAATATATGGCTAAACATAGCATTTAAAACAAAACAAAAATACTCCGTGACTAAACTCCATATCATGTTCCAAACCACATGAAGGATTCTCTCTGAAACAGTATGGAGCTCAAACTCTTTCTCTCTCTCAGGTTTACCACAAGGTGAGTTCCTTTTGATTTCCTGCTTCTTCACACACACTCTCTCCAGTACAGGTTAGCTCTGAGTATGGAGCTAATTTCCTGCCATAACTCCACAAACAAACTAAACAGGTTCTATTTCATACTTACTGACCGCCAGAGGCGGTGCTTTAGCACTGGATACCTTCTGTCTCGCGCATGCGTAGGTCGAATATTTATATCAACAAAGTCACGTGTGACCCCGTATGACACCGTAAGGTATAAGTTCCGGTGCTGTCAACGGGCTCAGTCCTTGTTCATCTTCTCGCTGCGTAGGTTACTACTTATGAGTAGAAGCCAAGCTAAGCTTACTGAAAAATTGGGATTCTAGCTCATCGCTACCTGTAGCCTTGCGATCGTTTGATCGGAGCTGCGGGCTAGGAAAAACGCTCGCCCTCCAAAGGCTGCGGTGAGCTGTCCGTCCTCCCAAGGGAGAGGACCGCGGTGTTCACCGCCCGGACCCCAGGAGCTCCGGACCGGTAAAGAGCGGACGCTCCTGCACACAGCCGGTGAGATCGCTACCAATTATTGCTGATTGTGCTATATCTATATACTCTCAAACTAATGAGATAATTGTGTACAAATTAACCGAGGGCTCTCGCTAATTTGTTACTGTTACCTGTACTATCATCCAGTTAGCTGAGTGCTCCGCTGAAGGCTAACTTTCACCGCATACATTGTTTCTTTACCTGTTCTATCGTCCAGCTAAGCTGAGTGGTTTCATTCAAGCTAACTGTTACGGCGCTAGTGAAGGGAGCGTCTCCGCCCCCCTCTCACAGCTCACAATTAGTTCCTGTTCTATCCTCCAGTTAGCTGAGTACTCTCGCTCAAAGCTAACTTGCTACAGTGCTAGTGAGGGAGTGTCTTCGCTCCCCTCTCACGGCGCACAATTGGTTATTTTATTTAATCGTTTATTTGACAGGGACAATGCACTGTAATGAACACTTAAAACATTTAAAGGTGTCAAGCGTAACAGTGCCAGATTTAGCTTTGAGCTATTTTCCATTCCCTCACATAAAACATTAAGGAAATTACTTTTTACAAACAGGGTAAAAAAGAAAGAAAAAAAAAAATATATATATATATATATATACATGATATGCAAAGAGTGGCAACGACACATAAAGTGTTCCATCCTCCAGTTAACTGAGTGCTCTCGCTCAAAATTAACTTGCTACAGCGCTAGTGAAGAGAGTGTCTTCGCTCCCCTTTTCACTGCACACAGTTGGTTCCTGTTCCATCCTCCAGTTAACTGAGTGCTCTCGCTCAAAGCTAACTTGCTACAGCGCTAGTGAAGAGTGTCTTCACTCCCCTCTCACAGCTCACAATTAGTTCCTGTTCTATCCTCCAGTTAGCTGAGTGCTCTCGCTCAAAGCTAACTTGCTATAGGGCTAGTGAAGAGAGTGTCTTCGCTCCCCTTTTCACTGCACACAGTTGGTTCCTGTTCCATCCTCCAGTTAACTGAGTGCTCTCGCTCAAAGCTAACTTGCTACAGCGCTAGTGAAGAGAGTGTTTCCGCTCCCCTCTCACTGCACACAGTTGGATGCCCGTTCCAGCCTTCAGTTAGCAGAGTGCTCTCGCTTAGGCTAACTCGCTACGGCGCTAGTGGAGAGAGTATTCCGCTCTCCTCTCACGGCATAAACCCATTAACTGACTTCATTTTTCTCACTCCAGTTAGCAGAGTGCTCACGCTCAAGCTAACTACTATTGTGCTCACTCCCCTCCACGGCATATTTGTTTCCTGGCCAGTTATTTACAGGCAGCTGAGTGCTCTAGCTATCGCTAGGTCTAACGGCTCTAACACCTGTATGGCTCCTCTTTAACCAGAGGATGGCCATGACCTTTGCCCCTCTTGTCTTGGCCTCGAGCATCTGAGGGAGGGCCTTTCGGAGGACCCGTGCATGAATTGCACCATCATGCCTCGTGCGGTAAGAGCTGCCGAGGTTGAACTACTGACTGAGGGTGGCCTTCCCCCCGCACAGTCGACTCCAGCCCAACCTACCCATCCTAGGCGTTGGGCCGCAGAGGCTGCGGGTGCACCGCCCAAGAAGAGGACTAAGCCTGATAGGCTGTCCTCCAGGGTGGACCTACTCACTACTGAGCTAGCCCAGATGAGGTCACTCCTCTTGGCTCTCCATTCCCGAAACAGCGCCTGCCAGTGCGTTCTTTAGGCGCACTCCGGCACCCGCCACCCGCACTGTTCCTCCCTCTTGTGAGTATCTGAGGGAGTTACATGCATGCTGGAGGGACACTAAGGCTCTTTACAGTCTTACGTCCGATGGCCGAGCCTTGGTAGCCATGCAGGATGCGGCGCCGGCTGTTGAGCCTACCATTGCTTCCCTCATAGTTTCCCCTGACGAAGCCCTGAGGTCGGAGGCCAGGTGCCCTCGACTCCAATGTCGGGTCACTGATGACCTGCTCACTAAGGTTTACGATGCAGCGGCGCGCATGGGCCGTGTAGGCACCTCATGCTCGCCCTCTCAGCTTCCCTGCAGCAGGATGCTCTTAGCGCTTCCTTAAATCAAGCGTACAAGCTTCAGTTCCGACGCTGGCCCCAGTCTTCAGCCGGGTCAAAATGACCACCATAAGCGACCCGGCAAAATAAATCGCCCTAAACCAGGAGCTGTCAGTCCTCCTTGCCAAGGGTGCAATCGAGCCTGTGGACCCCATCTCACAGCCCAGGCTTCTACGCGACCTACTTCCTGGTAAGGAAGAAAGGCGGTGGACTTCGCCCAATCCTCGATCTGAGGAGACTCAACAAGTTCCTAAGGATTTTACCTTTCCATGTGCTGAGCACAGCAGACGTTCTTCGTACCGTGGCCAGGGGGGAATGGTTCACGTCCGTCGACTTGAAGGACGCTTATTGTCATGTGCCTATTGTGCCTCATCACAGGCAGTTTCTTCGCTTTGCCTTCAGAGGTCGTCATTTCCAGTTCAGGGTGCTCCCATTTGGACTCTCCCTCTCTTGGACGACTGGTTAATCTGTGCACCATCCCGGTTACAGACGATCCAGGACACGGCTCTCCTTCTCTCTCATGTCGCCCGGCTAGGCCTCAAGGTGAACATGGAGAGGAGTTGTCGGAACCCCTCTCAAAGCCTAACCTTCATTGGGGTGGCTCTGGACACACTCAACCAGCGAAAACAGTGTTCTCGCCCCCACTCCTGGTAGACGTAATGCTTTATTCTAGCAGCAGCCGACTGGATAAACCGTCCTGCTAAAACTTCTTGTTATTTCCAGCTAGGTGAAGGCAGTGCTCTCGCTCCCGCTCCCTCTGCTGATAACATGGGTGTAGTTACATCCCTTTTGTGTTCGGCGAGTAGGAGCGTTGCTCTACTCTTTCCGTTCAGCAGGTAGCTGGTGAAGGCTGTGTTGTCGCACCCCGCTCCCGCCTACGCTGCATCTGGCATTCGTTATTAACTCAACCAGTGAGGGCGGTGTACTCGCCCCTGCTTCTGATAGACGCGCTGCTTCATTCTAGCAGCAGCTGCCTGGCTAGGCTGTCTTGTTAAACTTCCTTGTTTAACCCAGCTAGGTGCGGGCCTGTCCATCTGCTGCACAGACTCTGCTGTGGGACGCCTTGGCGTCTCCCCAACAGGAAGGACCTCTTGTCTCAGTTGGAGGGTCGGATGTGGCACCCCGACCCCTGCCACCTCCAGCTGTGGGTCTGGCCACTGGGCCCGACCCACTGCTGAGCGACTGCATAGAGTCTGTCAGGAAGACTATTCTCAAATGCTAGGGCACAACCTACTCGTAGGCAGTACGAAAACAGGTGGAAACTGTTTTTTTTTTACTGGTGCCAAGGGCGAAATGAGGACCCAGCATATTGCTCGGTACCTACGACCCTTGAGTTCCTTCAGTCCCTCCTGGACGACGGCCGGTGTCCCGCTACCGTCAGGGTGTATGTGGCTGCTATATCAGCTCAACACGTAAGGGCTGACAACAGCACAGTGGGGAGCCATAGGCTGGTATCCCTCTTTTTAAAGGGGGGCTCTGAGGCTTCGCCCCCCGAATATCCCAAGGGCCCTACATGGGACCTGCCCTTGGTGCTGGATGCCCTATGCTTGCCTCCTGTTGAACCTTTGTTACAGGCAGAACTGAAGTGGCTCTCAGCTAAGACTGCTTTCCCTCTTGCCATCACCTCAGCAAAACGTGTAAGCGAGCTTCAGGCCTTGTCTGTGAACAGCTCGTGTCTGAGGTGGAACTCAGATGGCTCAGGTGTCACCTTATGGCCGAACACAGCGTTCCTCCCTAAGGTGCTGGCACGCTCTCATTTTAATCGGCCTATCCAGCTGGCACGGTTTGACCCCCCATCAGGAGAGGGGGAAGAGAGGTCGAGACTCCTATGCCCGGTGCGGGCCCTTAGAGCTTATGTCCAGACTACCGCTGACATGCGTCAGTCTGAGCAGCTCTTTGTGTGTTACATACGTAACTATCGTTTTACAAATGCCTCATGTTTCACTAACAAACACAATGTGGTTTGCAAATACAAAACACCATCTACAAACTAATGCATTTAGTTTTGCAAAGAAAAAACGTATCTATCAAACAAACACATAACATTTTTCTAATAAATCATGTTTCAGAGACAAATTCAGCTTAGGTTTTACAAGTACACACTTTTGTTTCCAAGTACACAACTTTTTTTTACAAGTACAAAACTTTTTCTTCTCACTGCTTAATATTACTGCCAAAAGTCACGTGACTCACTCACGTGACTTTTGGCAGTAATATTCCGCTGTGGCTGGCTCATACACACTCACACATGCTCACTCACACATGCTCCATGGCAGCAGGGGGCGCTACTGAGTCCATTGGGAAGGCGGGAGGTTGAGCAGAGCATGGAACAGCCCTTGCCAGTCTGATGGCAGGTGTTTCTAGCGATCCAGCGATCTGAATTTAGCGATCACAACGAAAACAGCCAAGACACATATTGAGCCCAGAAAATGAATGTTCTTAGGGCTGTAAATATAATAAGACTTTGTCTAAAATGGACAACATTGTAACTAAGGAGATTTAAACTATACAGCGATTCTGCACTCGGTCAATCAGCTGCTCTTCATTTTCTTTCCTGCTATATTCAATGAGTGATACAAATATTTTTTACCATACGTTCTGAATAAAACTGATACTGTTGGACTCGGTACTAGTTGACTTCTACCAGAAATAAAAGGAAGTACTTTACTGTGTACTTTGTGAGTAGTCCCCTCCATAGTACATAACAGCGACGTGCAGTCAGGGGAGGCAGAGCCTCACCTCTCATACTCCAATGTAACGGAAAAACAACTAAAGAAAAACTAAATAGTAATAATAATAAAATGTCTCCACTGATCTGTGTTGTAAGTGTGATTTATGTTTGATTCCAATCGCTTTTTATAGTCAAAATCAACAAATTTGCCGAGCTCCGCTACGGGAGCGATGAGAAGTGAGGCAGGGACGAGCTCTGCCTCTCGTAAGCCCACAGTAACTTGCTGGAGCACGGGCACTAATTTAGCGCGGGCACTTATTTTGTGAGCGTGCTCAAGCCAGTTACTGTGGGGTAAGGTGAGGCACAGATGAGATCTGCCTCACCTCAGAATGCGTCACCCCACAGAAACTGTCTGGAAAGCGGGCCCTAAGCGCATGCCTGTTCCCATCTCACTGTAGGTCACCAATGTAATGTTTGTAGATCCCTTTATTACATTTATCCTCGCCATCCATAGTCTCTAAATAACTTATTTCACGTATATATGATATTTAGGCTCGCTGGTCTCATCATACAACGGCAATGAGAAAGCCTCAGGGGAGGCAGCCATAACCTCTGCCGCACTGCAGGGGGCGCACGTGAGCCCACAGGTTCTTGTTGCTACTATTATTCTACAGAGACGGTAGACGCAAACAACAAACTAGACTTTTGAAACTACAGGAAGATAAGGAGGACTTTTACAAAAAAGTAATAGAGATTGTTGTCCAGAAGGATAGCATGGACTTCATCTTCAAGTCAAGGTAAGACCACATTTCTAATGAAAATGGGATCTTACTAAGAAAGAACAATCCAATATTTAGATTGTGGGTATCCTTTTGTTGAACGGTCTGTTTAAAATGAATCGAAGCATCAGACTAAAAAAGCTTTTGAAAATAACCGAATATTTCGATTAAGGTCAAAATATAATATTTGTAAATCTGACTCAGTGAGTCAGTGCCTCACCAGCCATGAACCTCACCGCACGTCACTGGTACATAATGCATGTTTTTTGCTATCTTTGATGAATGATACAAATAAAATGTTACCATTAGTTCTTAATGAAATTGATACGGTTTGACTTTGTATTGGTAAGCCTACTACTAACAATACATTGAAGTACTTTTACTGTGTATTTTTTGAGAAATACTCTGTCAAAGTCCCCTGCTGAGAACAAAATCAAGCCACTTCTGCTAAGTTTGATGAGGGAATTCTTTTTTGTTGCCATTATTTCTTCATGAGATTGATCCTGTTGGACTCAGTACTACTGAAACTACCCCCACAAGTACTATGAAGTACTTATTGTGTACTTTTCCAGTAATCCTCTGTCAATGTCCCCTCCTGAGTACAAGAATGCATGTTTTTCTTTTAATAAGCGTTCAAAAACCTTTCTTCCTGAGACTGATATTGTTGGACAGAGTATTTTAAGAGGATGGTAGACATGATATCAGCAATACTTCCAGTCAGTACTCCGGCAGCAGCATTTTTACACCTTGGAAAGTCTTTAGAGTCTGGCCTGGAATGGATAGCTGGTCCCAAATATCCTTCAGCAAAGTAACACACTCTGTCACATGGTTGCCCTCTTATGATGCTGCTGTCTTTTAATATATAATTATTCCTCTGCCGCTAGTTCGTTCCTTGCAGATTCTTCAGTCTCATCAGCCTCATCCTTCCATCAGTCCCAGTTAACGCCTCCAGCATACTTCCAGTATCTGACTCCATATGATATTGTCCTGATGCTGTAAGGGTGATGCCCCATGATCACAAAATGACCCCTCTAGAGTCTGAGTGCCAAGGACCTCATATTATGTCTGTCATTAATGTTACATCACCCATTATAACAATGTGCTTTCCTTTTTTCTCTTCTCTTAACTGAATAGTCCTGTCTTTAAGTATAACCCAATGTAAAGTCCTTTTCCTGCACCATTTGAAGGCTTCATAACAGGCATGTTTACTGTATATGTTTGGAGAAATAACACAATCAATGGCCCAGAATTGTACATAATAAACTATGAATCTTGTGGTGCTTGAAGAAATACAGACTGGCTAAGCCGGCCAGGTTATATATATATATATATATATATATATATATATATATATATATATATATGCCTTTTTTGGAGCCCTTTTTTGCAATATTTATTAAAATGTCACTAGTTATTTAAACAAACCACTATCTGAGGATAATACAAGCAACCATAAAACGGCCTTTATCTAGAGAGCCATTGAAGCCCATGAAGAATTTATCCTTCCACAAATATTTTCAACTGTTGTATTAATAAAGTTGCCACGTGTTTTCATATTCAAGTTAAGGCACTATCTGTGCAGAACATTACAAATATTCTTCATTTGCAGTATTTTAAAAGTGTTCAGAAAGACTGCATCAATGATATGCTATATATACATCTATATATCTATATAATATCAATATTGTTATTAACTTCAACCAAGTCAATTTAAATAGCATGCAAAAATGGGATAATTGCCATGGATGTGGTGTTTGATATAGTTTACGTTCAATTTGAACTATTTTAGGCAGAAAAACGTATATTGACTAAACCTTTTTTAATAATTTACTATAATTTAGAAAGGTTTTTGTGAGAAATCATTTCAAAAGTAAACTTCTTTTTCATTTTATATTTCAATTTGAAATGTTTGCACACAACATTATTAATTTATACATTTTAATAAATTGTTTAAATTATGAATCCATTAATTTTATTGTATTTCCTTGAGGCTGGGGAAGATATCCAGCATGTGGTTCAACATGTAATACAAGTAAGTATAAGTACAACATGGAAAAGTAAATAAAAGAAGTTTAATAGGAGGATGTGGATTTATTTTCTCTCACCTTGTAATTACACAATCAAACAATCTATAATTTAGCTCTGACCTTCACAAAAACATTTTGTTGAATTGGACACATTTTTCGAAGCTCTATTGACAGACATGCAATGACTGGGACTGATGGAATAATCTGAGAGGAATGAACTAGGAGCAGAGAAATAATCATATTTAAAAGACAGCAGCTTCATAAGAGGCCAACAAGAGTCACAAGGGTGCGTCACTTTGCTGAAGGATAGACCAGCTATCCAGGCCAGACTCTAAAGACTTTCCAAGGGGTAAAAATGCTGCTGCCGGAGTACTGACTGGAAGTATTGCTGATATCATGTCTACCATCCTCTTAAAATACTCTGTCCAACAATATCAGTCTCATGAGAAAGGTTTTCTTTTAACGCTTATTCAAAATAGCAGAGAAACATGCATTATTGTACTCAGGAGGGGACATTGACAGAGGATTACTCAAAAAGTACACAGTAAAAGTACTTCCTTTTATTTCTGGTAGCAGTCAACTAGTACCGAGTCCAACAGTATCAGTTTTATTCAGAACGTATGGTAAAAAAATATTTGTATCACTCATTGAATATAGCAGGAAAGAAAATGAAGAGCAGCTGATTGACCGAGTGCAGAATCGCTGTATAGTTTAAATCTCCTTAGTTACAATGTTGTCCATTTTAGACAAAGGCTTATTATATTTACAGCCCTAAGAACATTCATTTTCTGGGCTCAATATGTGTCTTGGCTGTTTTCGTTGTGATCGCTAAATTCACCTTGTTTATAATATTATCACTATAACACTGACCCAGATCGCTGGATCGCTAGAAACACCTGTCATCAGACTGGCAAGGGCTGTTCCATGCTCTGCTCAACCTCCCGCCTTCCCAATGGACTCAGTAGCGCCCCCTGCTGCCGTGGAGCATGTGTGAGTGAGCATGTGTGAGTGTGTATGAGCCAGCCACAGCGGAATATTACTGCCAAAAGTCACGTGACTGAGTCACGTGACTTTTGGCAGTAATATTCCGCCGTGAATAAAAAACAGTTTTGTAGTTGTAAAAAAAGTTGTGTACTTGTAAAACCTAAGCTGAATTTGTCTCTGAAACATGATTTATTAGAAAAATGGTATGTGTTTGTTTGATAGATACGTTTTTTCTTTGCAAAACTAAATGCATTAGTTTGTAGATGGTGTTTTGTGTTTGCAAACCACATTGTGTTTGTTTGTGAATCATGAGGCATTTGTAAAACCTGTTTAGTTTGTTTGTGGAGTTATGGCAGGAAATTAGCTCCATATCTGAGTGTTAGCATGCTAATGTAAACACAGACCATATTACTTCCAGAACACATCTCATTGTTTCTGACAGCAACGTTTCTGATTGGCCCGTGGGTGTAAAGCCCGCCCACATTTCCGATATTACGTCATATCGGCAGCAAATCTGGATCAGCTCCGTTGTTCCCCTGTTTTTAGAGATGTGGGTACGGAGGAAAAGAGAGAGGGTTTTGTTTTCTGACACTTTGTAAGTCTCCTGACACACCGGGGACACACCGGGGATACACCGGGGACACACCGGGGATACACCGGGGACACACCGGGGACACACCGGGGACACACCGGGGACACACCGGGGACACACCGGGGACACATAGTTATGGATAAAAGGAGACCTTTAATGAAAGGGGCAACATGTCTTCCACGATGTTTGCTATGTGCCCCATCTCCTCAGCCATGAACTCTGAGTGTAGCCCGAGCTTAAAGAGACGTTTGATTTAGTTTTCTGTCCTCCCGTTATGCAGAAAGTTGAAGAACTTAACGTAACGTAGGTAACAAGATCATTTCCTGCTCAGTAACTTAAATATAATTACTGCTGAACCAACAGTAAAGCGTTACACTACTGCGTTACAGACAAATGTAATCTGATTACTGTAACACGTTACTCCCAACAATGAAACTAATAAATCATTATTTTCATTCCAGGGGAGGTTCTTCTGATTGGCCGTTTGCTAGGACTCAGAATAAAACATCTGGAAATGAATCAGTTTATTTATTCATGATGTCACTTCCTGTGCTAAATATAAGACACATCTGTGTGAATGTCATAGGTCATAGGAGCCAGTTTCTACCTCCTCTATCAGACTGAGTGCCTCTCCATACCTGAGCGTGTCCAGTCCAGCAGACAGCAGCCTCCCACCTGAGTCTCCTGGATGATTGTAGCTCAGGTCCAGCTCTCTCAGATGGGAGGGGTTTAAAGCTGAGGCCAGAGCATCACAGCCTTCCTCTGTGATCAGACAGCCTGACAGCCTGCAGACACACAAACAAGCCGTCAGATCATCTGAGGGTCCAGGACTGGGAGGGGGGGGGGGGCTTATTACTGCATCACCTCTGTGTCATCTCTACACCTAAAACTCCAGTCACTTCTTCACAGTTCAGATGGACAGCCATGGTAAGGGTCTTCTTGATTTGAACAGATCATCAAACAAAGGAATAGAGAATGATGTGAACAAAGACTAGAGAGGCACTTGTGCTTTTGTTATATTGTATAATAGTAGTAATATATATGTAAACATATATCAAACAGAAGTGTTCATGTGTTAATAAGCCCAATTTTCAAATAAATTCAGTCAAAGTTGAAAACATTTTCTAACAAATCTTAGTTGATAAAATAAAAGCCCATTAACTTTTTTGCATAACAAACCCTTCCTATTTATCCTTATTATAAGCAATCTGAGGCTTCTGCCTTAAGGCGAGACACGGCAGGCAAAAACATCGTTTTTCCTGCACTGGTCAATTTTGAGATTTTGTGCTATTTTGATTCCATAACATGTTTTCTTTCAGGCTTTTGGAAGGAAAATGTACAAAATACACATTTAAGTGTTTATTTTACTATAGTTTGTCTATTTGCGTCTGTAGATTTCTCCTACATTTACCAAAAGTTAGCATTCTAACGTAACATAAAGTACCGCGACCACTGTTTGCACCATGTCTTCAGAGGTATCGTTGGAAAGCTCCGTTTCTCCTGCACAATCTCATCGGATCCAAATATGGTCATTTCCTTTGTATCAGCAACCAATCGTGAAAGTGCAAAGGGGTCTTAAACCAAGAAACGAAATCTCATTGGCTGGTGTCAATTTCTGACAACGTGATTCGTTCAGATGCGTCACGTGGTGTGCTAAAGCACTTCCTGGTTAGCTTTCCGCTCGAAATTTAAATCTGAAAATGGCAAAATAACGGAGAAAAAAACGTTCACAGAGAAGACGACAACAATTGTCACTTGCACGAAGCAAGGTTATACAAAAAACAAATGACCCCGAACATGAAATACCTTCACGGAGTGCGTCGATGCGCAAGCTGTCATCCAGATAACAGGAGGGTTTAGCTAGCGTCACACTGTAATCTTTAAAGGTTGTTTTCTCAAAATGAGTTTTTTCTCCTACTCTGAGTTCGAAATTTCCACTTCAGTAGCAGTTACATACACCTAACCTTCCAGTTGTATTCCTATCAATATTATGAAGGCTTTTACAGAAGGGTTTGGTCATATATAATTCATAGCCTGAATTATATAACATTTTATACCTAAAAACATGGCGAAAACTGATATTTTAGGGCTGTTGACAGTATTTTCTGATTTATGGAGTGATACAAAGAGATATCCAAAATCCCTTCTGTAAAAGCCTTAGATACTAATATGACTACAAAATGAAACAATAATTTTGATCCTGGCTTTATCCAAAGTTCAGATTTCGGTTCCTGAAATGTGTTAAAATATGCACATATTTCATGAGGTAATGGTTCATTTGGATATTTAAACATGCTATTTCAGAAAACTTGTAATACAAAAAACAATTGCCTTATTGTAAGTAATTAACTGGAGACATTTTTAGCTGATATCTTTAAGTTAAAAAAATTACCCTATTCACCTGGGGTGTCTCGCCTTAAAGGATGAGGCGCCAACAAAGGAAACCCTCTGGAGAGCTGAGATGTAGGCTGTGTTTTTTTGTTAAAGCATATTCAAGTATCAAGAATCATTTACCTACATTTGATTGATTTTGCTAACTTATAACTTACCTTATGAGGCGATATACCTCTAGTGAGGGCCCCAGCGCCTTTGCATATTTTTCTGTGTGTGGCCCTCAGTGGAAAAAGTTTGGACCCCCTGATCTTTAAAGAAGTTTGTGCCAATAACCATTTTGTGAATTGTGACAGATGTATTGTGTCTTGTTTCACTTCAATGATGTTATTGATGATGGTATTCCCACACCACAACAGCATGGCTGATGTTGGTATTGACTTTTATTGCTGGCTAAATCAAACTGTACTGTGCTCTGACCTGAGAGTCTTCAGTTCACAATGTGGACTCTCCAGTCCAGCAGACAGCAGCTTCACCCCTGAATCCTGCAGATCGTTGTTACTCAGGTCCAGATCTCTCAGACTGGAGGACTGGGAGCTGAGGACTGAGGACAGAGCTTCACAGCTTCTCTCTGACAGGTTACAGCCACTCAGCCTGAAGAGACGATGAGGACAACAGTTATTCAGAAGACAGCAGTGTATTAATAACTGATTCTCTAAATCAAATGATCTCTGTACTTACAGAGCTTTGTTGGAGGCTTTGACCACTGGCAGCAGCCTCAAAAGAGCCTCCTCTGAAGCAGAGTATTTCTTCAGGTCAAACACGTCCAAATCTTCTCCTGATGACAGTAAGATGAAGACCAGAGCTGACCACTGAGCAGGAGACAGTTTATGTGTGGAGAGACTTCCTGAACTCAGGGACCTGTTGGATCTGCTCCACTAGAGAACGATCATTCAGTTCATTCAGACAGTGGAACAAGTTGATGCTTCTCTCTGCAGACAGATCCTCCTCTATCTTCTTCTTGATGTACTGGACTGTTTCCTGGTTGATCTCTGAGCCACTTCCTGTCTGTGTCAGCAGGCCTCGTAGGAGTTTCTGATTGGTCTGCAGTGAAAGACCCAGGAAGAAGCGCAGGAACAAGTCCAGGTGTCCGTTTGGACTCTGTAAGGCCTGGTCCACAGCACTCTGGTAGAGATGTATTAGTTCAGGTTTGACTTCAGACTTCTGGGAGGTTGTTGGTTCTTCTGACAGCAAGTTGACTCCAGAGTTGATGAAGGTCAGATGGACATGAAGAGCAGCCAGAAACTCCTGAACGCTCAGATGGACGAAGCAGAACACCTTGTCCTGGTACAGTCCTCTCTCCTCTCTAAAGACCTCTGTGAACACTCCTGAGTACACTGAGGCTGCTCTGATATCGATGCCACACTCTGTCAGGTCGGACTCATAGAAGATCAGGTTGCCTTTCAGCAGCTGCTCAAAAGCCAGCTTTCCCTAGAGACTCCATCATCTTCCTGCTCTCTGGACTCCAGTGTGGATCTGTCTCAGCTCCTCCATCATACTTGACGTTCTTCACTTTGGACTGAACCACCAGGAAGTGGATGTACATCTCAGTCAGGGTCTTGGGCAGCTCTCCTCCCTCTCTGGTTTTCAACACCTCTTCCAGAACTGAAGCAGAGATCCAGCAGAAGACTGGGATGTGGCACATGATGTGGAGGCTTCGTGAGGTCTTGATGTGTGAGATGATGGTGCCGGCCTGCTCCTGATCTCTGAATCTCTTCCTGAAGTACTCCTCCTTCTGTGGGTCAGTGAACCCTCGGACCTCTGTCACCATGTCCACACACTCAGGAGGGATCTGATTGGCTGCTGCAGGTCGTGTGGTTATCCAGAGGCGAGCAGAGGGAAGCAGCTTCCCCCTGATGAGGTTTGTCAGCAGCACATCCACTGAGGTGGACTCTGTGACATCAGTCAGGATCTCAGTGTTGTGGAAGTCCAGAGGAAGTCGACACTCATCCAGACCGTCAAAGATGAACACAACCGGGAACTGATCAAACCTGCAGATTCCTGCGTCTCTGGTTTCAGAGAAGAAGTGATGAACAAGTTCCACCAAGCTGTACTTGTTCTCTCTCACCACATTCAGCTCTCTGAAGGTGAATGGAAATATGAACTGGATGTCCTGGTTGGCTTTGCCTTCAGCCCAGTCCAGAGTGAACTTCTGTGTTAAGACTGTTTTCCCAATGCCAGCCACGCCCTTTGTCATCACTGCTCTGATTGGTGCATCTCTTCCAGGTGAGGCTTTAAAGAGGTCTTCTCGTCTGATGGTTGTTTCTGGTCTGTCTGGTTTCCTGGATGCTGTTTCAATCTGTCTGACCTCATGTTCCTCATTGACCTCTGCAGCCCCCCCCCCTCTGTGATGTAGAGCTCTGTGTAGATCTGGTTCAGAAGGGTTGGGTTTCCTGCTTTAGCGATGCCCTCAAACACACACTGGAACCTCTCCTTCAGGGAGGATTTAAGTTTACGCTGACAGACTCCAGCAAAGGTTTCTGAAAGAACACACAACAAAAGATCATTTGGTCACACTGTAACTCTGGTTCTCTGAATAAAATATGGATATATGTTGGTCTCTTGAGACATCAGCAGAGGAGACATTTATCCAGAGTGTTAAATCTCTATAGAAACCCTCTTACTGCTGTGCAGACGGTCAGCCAGCTCCTCCTCCTTCATGCTCCTCAGGAAGTGCAGTGTGATGTTCAGGAATGCCTCTCTGCTCCTCCTCTGCTCTTCATCCTCAGCCTCCAACACCTCCTCATCCTCACTCTGACCCTCTAAGTATTCTGGGTAATCTGAACTCAGAGCCTTCTGGATCTTCTTCAGCTCGCTCTTCACAAAGGTGACGATGTGGTCCTCCAGCAGCTGGAACATCACATGAACGACACAAACTATAAACCATGGATCCAAACATCAGATCCGGACAGACTGACTCTCTAAAAGTGCAGCATGGAGATGACTGTGAGCAGAAGAGAGGTCAAGTATCTGTAGTACATGTACTCACCGTAAATATGGAGTCCAGCTGTGTCTGATGCTGCTGGGCAGACGGACCACCGGGAACCTCCGAGCTCTCCTGGTCCCCTCTGTGGAGGAATCATGAAGCATTAGCTCACATTATGTCTGTCCACACAGAGACACACTCAGGGTGAAGGAGGACAGGGGAACAGGCTGGTGGTCCTGTGCGTCAGCGGGAACTTTGCACTACAGGAATATTTATTTCCAGCTACTGTTGAAGACCAGAGGATTCTGTCCATCCTTCATTCTGGTCTTCCTGAAACGTGGCTGTGTGGATAGATAGTGGACTCTGCAGCTGGCTAACAGCTGTTCATCAGGAAAGGAAAGACCTAGGGACAGTTCTTACACCAGCCCCCGTTACCCCCCCAGCTCCACCTCCAGCACCATAGCAGGGGTCAGGGTTCACCTGGCAGTAGAGCTGGTTGTGACTTTGATGAAGGCTCAGTATCCTCCATCAGAAGTGTTTGTGAGATGGTGGAACAGCTTCTGAACAGCCTGAGTTTTCAGATGGAGTTTCACTGCCCCTCTCAGTGTGGACGTTCACAACTAAACACTTTGGACAAGAGGAGGGGTCGGACAGAGACTTTAAACAAACTGGTTTTATTTATTCTATCATAACCGGACTCTAACTGTGAGTTACAGCTTACTTCTGATCAGCAGATGGAGGTCGTCCTTTAAAGTTCATGAAGTCTTCCTTCGACCAGTCACTCTTTAGGGACAGACAGCTGGGAGAGTCTGGTCTCTGCTGCTGGACCCTGAAACAGAAACAGATGAATGTGCATGTGTGACACGTTTAAATATGATCAACTGAGACCCTGCTACTAGTTGCAAGGCATAGTAAAGTCATGGTCTGTAGGGATGTTTGAATATGTAATGACATTAAAAGATCATACTTTATATAGCTGCAGGGATTGACTAAAACCAAAAGTGGGTAATGAAGTTAAAATGTGCAACAGGATTAAAAATGGTTAGGCAGTTGTGTATCTTTACTCATACATTATACATTATACATGATTTAACCAAGGGGGAGCATGTAGATGGTGAAGGGAAGAGGGCCAAGCACCGAGCCTTGCGGCACGCCTTGGTTGACTGGGGCTGGAGGGGAGCTGGAGTTTCTGATGGTGACAGACTGTTACCTGTGAGAGGTATGAGTGGAACCAGGATAGAGCTGTACTCGTAAGGCCAAGGTAGTTGGATAGGCGGTTGAACAGGATGGTATGGGAGATGGTGTCCAAAGCTGCAGACATGTCTAGGAGGATGAGGATACTGATGTATGAACCAACCAGCTGGATTTGATCGAAGCTTCCATCAAATCCAGCTGGTTGAGGTCCAAGATGGCGGCGGGCAGTTTGGGCGCAGTGGCGGCGATCTATCTGTGCATGATTGTTCTGAATCTCGGGCCTCTGTTTGGCTGCACCACTCGTCGTCTTGCCCCCTTGGTGGAACAACGCGCGGAGGATGCATCATTGTTTGCACCGGCAACATGGCTGAATATCAAGCACTTCGGCCATGGTCGGCATGTAATCTACAGTACATTCATCTGGCACTCCTGGCAGACTCTCACAAAAAAGGGACAAAAACGAAAAAAGGAGAATATTGGGCTATTGGCTCTGCTCTGTCTGCTATGTCTCTTGCTCTCGGGAGATATCCACATGTGTCCGGGTCCCGGCGTCGCTTCCATCAACCTGACAGCTGGCGGCCCGGCCGCCGAGCTCCACACGCCGCCGGCCGGTTTCCGAAGAGGATGGCTAGCTGAACAGCTGGCACCACCGGTGGGTCTCTGCGGTCTCGCGCTGACGGCTGCCGACCTAGCAGCAGGACCTCTATCCACACCGTCGGAGGACTACGGGTCCACCCCGAAGGCTGGTAGCCGAGTAGCAGAGATCCACACATAACCATCTAACTTCAGAAGAGGCCGGATAGCTCCCACACCATCGGAGAACTGCGGGTCCGCGCCGAGGGCTAGCGGCCTAGCAATGGAGACTCACGCATCACCACAAACCAACAGCTAGCTCTGTCTGCTCCACTGTCAACAACGGCACAGAGGTAAAGCCTAAAATGTTTCAAACAGTGAATCAAGCAAAAACAGTGTGGGATCCTCGGTGCAAGCCGAAGGGACTTTTCAGTGGACATTTCAATTTCCGCAGCATCTGCAATAAACATGAACAACTAGAACATCTCCTCCTTGAGTCCAATATTGACTGTTTGGGAATATCTGAATCTTGGCTAAAACAGTCGTCACCATCCACTCTTGTATCGATGTCAGGATATAATGTGTTTAGGAAGGAGAGACTGAAGGGAAAAGGAGGGGGTGTGTTGCTTTATGTGAGGGATACCTTTACTTGAAGGGAGATTGCTCTTCCAGCTAATGTTGAGTTTGATTGTGTTGGTGTGGAAATCACACTTTCTGAGGAAATGTCCCTCACCATGATTTGCCTGTATCGACAACCCACCGCTAAGGTGGATTTCTATGACCAGGTAAAACTCATGCTGAATTCCTGTGACTCCAACAAAGAGCTAATTGTTTTAGGAGACTTTAACATAAACTGGAATGACAAACAAAATAGAAAGAGCTTAAAACGGATTACGGATAAACACAACTTAATACAACTAATGGATCAACCGACTAGAATAACCAAAACCTCCACGACTATGATAGATTTATTATTTATTAACAAAGCTGACAGAATATTTAAAACCTACAACTTCCTGACTGGTCTTTCTGACCATAATCTTGTTCTTTTTGCCAGGAAACTCACAAAAAAAGGTTCATGGCCACACCTAAAACCCCTGCCTTGGGTTCTCGCTTCATCCCCAAAAACCTGCAACAACGTTTTATGGAGGCAGTGAAAATGATTGATTGGGGGGACACTCTGTCCTCTGAAGATATTGGTGAAAACAGTCATCTGTTTATATCTAAAATTAATGACACAATGTCTTCCTTCTCAAGGACAGGGTCAGTTAGGGACAGGAAGGAACATCATCTTCCCTGGCTGAATCTACAGTGCAGGAATCTCATGAAATCTAGAGACCAACTATTAAAGCAGAGCTTGAAATCCGGACTATCCACTGACAGACAGAAATTCACTCATGCTCGTAACAAAGTGACTCAAACAATAAGACAGGCCAAAGCAAACTTTTTCATCAATATAATTGAAGGTGCGAAAGATAACGGTAAAAAAGTTTGGCGAACCTTAAAGGGGACCTATCATGCAAAATGCACTTTTGTACGTCTTTTCTACATGAATATGTGTCCCCGGTGTTCCAGGGAACTCACCAAGTGTCAGAAAACACAACCCTCTCTATTTTCCTCCATACCCAAATCTCTAAAAAAGGGGCTGCAACGGATCTGATAAAAACTGATCCAGATTTGAACACTGTCCTGACGTCAGTAAAGTGGCGCTACGGCTATTGGGCCAACTCTCCACCTATCAGGGGAATGTGGGGTTGGGCCATTGCCACTCGAAAGCGCTGGAGACGCTGTAGTACATATGCCAGGCCTGTAAGTGGCGCTGTAGTCTGCCACAAAAGCAGCGAAGAAGACTTCCCGCCCATAGTTACCATGGTTACCCTTCTGTTTATTCTCCGCTGTGGCTTTTTTTCTCCCTCCCCGAGGCAAGCGTTTGCTCCCGCTGCTTTAATTCAATGCAATCCCTCCCCGTCGAGGCAAGCACTGTAATTCTCTCCGGTTAGTCCACCAGCAGATGACAAACACCCACCTCTCCGCCTCTTCCAAGGAACGAGGGGACCGTGCGGCAGAGTTTCAGTTTCAGTTTCTTTCGCCGGTCAAGATGTCCATTAAAGTTGAAATCTTCCGGACAAAATTAGAAAAGTGCCGGTCAAAGGTCTTCTTTGTTATTTATTGAGCTTTAACCTCTTAAGCCCTGAGCCTGTTTTTCAGGTCTCAGGCTCGAAAATGACATTCCCAGAACAAATGACCATATCTTCCCTTCTAAAAGGGTTAAATTAATAATCTTTTTTCTCAAAGTAATGATAAACCTGTGAGTTGGATGTAGAAAAGTCAGAATCAATATAGATGTTTTTTATTTAAAGAAAATTCAGATTTTACATAGTAAAAAACTGTAAATTATAGTGTCCAGTCCAAAAATTCTTTTTTACTTATAATGAAAACTACCCTTGGATGATGGGTTAGTAGACTAAAAGCTTTAGGAATCCAAAGTACAACATATAATAAGTACCCTGTATCAAGATTGATGCAAAACAAGTGAAATTTGACCTTTTTAGAGAGATTTAGCCAAAAAACCCCACTTCTGGGGTCATTTGGGTGGATTTGACCTATCTCTGGCCCCCCTTGCTCGATTTTGATGAATGAAATCTCTTTATAACTGCTAGAGCCAATGGAATCGAGGGAAAGTTATATACACACCAAAACGTTAACAAATAAGGAGTGAGAGTGACGCGTTACCAAAACCGGAAGCTGCATACACTCTGGTGGCTACCATTAGCAGCTAACTTTTCCGCTCCGATTTTTACATAAAAAATGGAATTATGGATTATAAATAATTTCTTAAAAGGTACAGGTACATTATCAACCTATGGATCAACAGTTGTAGACATTTTATTTTTCGTTTTAATGCCATTGAACACGTCTTTTGACCTAATTGACAGCTACGGTGAGACGATCTGCCGTAAATGCTCCGTAAAGGTACGTGTTGTGATGTCTGTGTTTGCTTCCCCTGTCGCAAGTTCGGATCGCTCAGTGATGATACTATACCTAAATAATCAGTGGAGTCTCAGCTTTAATCGGCTATATTGTATGTGCAGCTACGATAAGTAATTAGGGTATCTTTATCTTGAATTGTGTGCCGCAGTGCGTTCGAATTTTTTCGCTCAGGGATCATTTAGACGCTTCTTATGAGACTTGTGTTTTGTTTTGGTAAAAATGGTTCATATCTTCAGTTAGCTGAGATTCTTCCCGTTAATCTGGTGCTACACATTAATAGTTTCATAAATGTTAAAAAGCCCTGAGACATTGTCTCGAAAAAAAAACGGTGGGAGGGATTCAATGGGGGGACCGTCGTGCTTAAGAGGTTAAAACAAATTAATAACGACTCGATATAATAATATAATAAAACACGGAGGACGGAGATCTCTTTTTCTCCCCCTCTTCTGACTTGATCAGAGCACGCTCCCCTCTCCTGCAGGGGGGCGTGGTCAGCTGCAGCTCACAGAATCAGCCCTCTGCAAAAACAGGGCTGGAGAACAGCAAAGAGAGCGAAATGAGGCATGGCTAAAATGCATGATCTGTTTGGTATTTTGAAAACAGAAACGTATAAATATACCTTATATAGGTATGGCCCTACAATATATCATTTAAATATAGCATGATAGGTCCACTTTAAATAAACTATTAGGTAATCATACCAAACAGGAAAATAATGCTCTCGAATAAAAAATCCATGAAGCCCTGATAAAAGACCCTGCAGTGTTGGCCAGCTCTCTGAATGAGTATTTTATAAATAGTGCTCTGGACATCACAAAGCTCTTCCCGCCATCTGAGGTCTCACCTAGCCCGACTGTGGATACACATCCAGTTTTTGACCTGGAGGAAATCACAGAGGTGGAGGTAAGAAATATAATCTCAGGGTTAAAAGGTTCTAAGGCTAGGGATGCAGATGATTTAGACACCAACTTCATAAAGACACATATTGACGGTCTAATAAAACCAATTACTATGCTAGTGAATCAATCTATCAGCACGAGGGAAGTTCCATCATCCTGGAAGGTGGCCACGGTGACACCGATCTTTAAATCTGGGGATAAGGCAATGATGTCCAACTACAGACCAATCAGCATCCTCCCCTGTGTCTCTAAGATAGCTGAGAAATGGGTGTCAAAACTAATCACCAAACATTTAGACAAAGGTTTCGCTCCACTCCACCCAATGCAGTTTGGTTTCCGTGCTCACCACTCCACTGAGACAGCTAACTGTGTCTTTGTGGAAAAGGTTAAATGTATGTTGGACACAAGCCCATATGTAGGTGCTGTCTTCCTTGATCTCAGGAAGGCTTTTGACACTGTTGACCACCAAGTGCTCCTTACAAAGCTGACTCATTTCAATTTTTCGGCAGTTTCGATACAGTGGTTTAAGTCTTACTTATCGAACAGAAAACAGTGTGTTTCGGTCCACGGTGCCAAATCCCCCTACCTTGTCAACCAGCGACGTGCAGTCAGGAGAGGCAGGGGAGGCAGAGCCTCACCTGTCATACTCCAATGTAACGGGAAAAAAACTAAATAGTAATAATAATAAAATGTCTCCACTGATCTGTGTTGTAAATGTGATTTCTGTATGATTCCAATCGCTTTTATAGTCAAAATCAGCAAATTTGCCGAGCTCCGTTACATGGGAGCGATGAGAAGTGAGGCAGGGACGAGCTCTGCCTCACGTAACCCTACAGAAACTGGCTGGAGCGCGGGCACTAAGCGCATGCCTGTTACCATCTCACTGTAGGTCACAATTGTAATGTTTGTAGATCCCTTTATTACATGTGTCCTCGCCATCCATAGACTCTAAATAACTTATTTTTATTTATCAGGTATAAAGCAATTGAAACATTTGTTTCATAAAGATATAACATTGAAATCATTTAATGATTTAAGAATATGACATTTCAAATAAGGATTTTTTCAGATACCTGCAAATTAGGAACGTGATCCAATCAATTATTAAAAGCAATACATTGAGATGGGGATTGTTTGAAGAGGAGGAGATATTGATGTCATCGAGCACGATCAAAGGTAACATTAGTGAATTTAATGCAGTTTTTTCTAAAAGAGCTCAGTCATCATTTCTAACTTTAAAAAAGATCTGGGAAAAGGACTTAGGGATACGGATAGATGAAACTACTTGGCTGAATATTTGTGAAAGAACACACTTTCCATTCACAAGCAATAAAATCAAAGAAGCAAACTTTAAATGTATCAACAAATGTTACCTCACACCCAAAAAGCTCACTCCCTTCATCTGCTGGACGCTGTCTACCATGGGCCTCTGAGGTTCATAACCCACTGTAACCCCCTCACACCCCACTGCACGCTGTCTACCATGGGGCTCTGAGGTTCATAACCCACTGTAACCCCCTCCCACCCCACTGCATGCTGTCTACCATGGGGCTCTGAGGTTCATAACCCACTGTAACCCCTCACACCCCACTGCACGCTGTCTACCATGGGGCTCTGAGGTTCATAACCCACTGTAACCCCCTCACACCCCACTGCACGCTGTCTACCATGGGGCTCTGAGGTTCATAACCCACTGTAACCCCCTCCCACCCCACTGCATGCTGTCTACCATGGGGCTCTGAGGTTCATAACCCACTGTAACCCCCTCACACCCCACTGCACACTGTCTACCATGGGGCTCTGAGGTTCATAACCAACTGTAAACCCCTCACACCCCACTGCACGCTGTCTACCATGGGGCTCTGAGGTTCATAACAAACTGTCAACCCCTCACACCACTGCACACTGTCTACCATGGGGCTCTGAGGTCATAACCAACTGTAACCCCCTCACATCACCCCACTGCACGGTCTCTACCATGGGGCTCTGAGGTTCATAACAAACTGTAAAACCCCTCACACCCACACTGGCACGCTTGTCTAACCCATGGGGCTTCTGAGGTTCATAACCAACTGTAACCCCTCACACACCACTGCACACTGTCCTACCATGGGGCTCTGAGGTTCATACCCACTGTAAACCCCTCACCACCCCACTGCACGCTGCTCTACCAGGGGCTCTGAGGTTCATAACACAACTGACTAAACCCCCTCACACCCCACTGCACACTGTCTACCCATTGGGGCTCTGAGGTTGCATAACCCACTGTACCCCCTCACACCCCACTGCACGCTGTCTACCATGGGGCTCTGAGGTTCATAACCCAGCTGTAACCCCCTCACACACACCATTGCACGCTGTCTACCATGGGGCTCATGAGGTTCATAACCCACTGTAAACCCCCTCACACCCCACTGCACACGCTGTCTAACCATGGGGCTCTGAGGTTTCATAACAAACTGTAAACCCCTCACACCCCACTGCACGCTGTCTACCATGGGGCTCTGAGGTTCATAACCAACTGTAAACCCCTCACACACCACTGCGCACTGTCTACCATGGGGCTCTGAGGTTCATAACCCACTGTAAACCCCTCACACACCACTGCACACTGTCTACCATGGGGCTCTGAGGTTCATAACCAACTGTAAACCCCTCACACACCACTGCACGCTGTCTACCATGGGGCTCTGAGGTTCATAACCAACTGTAAACCCCTCACACACCACTGCACGCTGTCTACCATGGGGCTCTGAGGTTCATAACAAACTGTAAACCCCTCACACCCCACTGCACGCTGTCTACCATGGGGCTCTGAGGTTCATAACAAACTGTAAACCCCTCACACACCACTGCACGCTGTCTACCATGGGGCTCTGAGGTTCATAACCCACTGTAAACCCCTCACACCCCACTGCACGCTGTCTACCATGGGGCTCTGAGGTTCATAACAAACTGTAAACCCCTCACACCCCACTGCACGCTGTCTACCATGGGGCTCTGAGGTTCATAACCAACTGTAAACCCCTCACACACCACTGCACGCTGTACTCTTTAGTCAACTGGACATCATTATCAATGCGCAGATCACTGCACTGGTACAAATTCATCTATACCGCTATGCTTGGACTGCTGCCCCTCTACATATCCACTTACATATCACACACACAGTACAGCTATAGCCTATGATCTCAACATGACATCACTCTGTCCGTCCCCTCAGTTCGCACGGTGCTTTGGAAAAAAGCCATATCATACTCTGCCCCCTCGACCTGGAACACACTTCAGCAGGAACTTAAGCTGACCACTTTGATACCCATCACGGATTTTAAACTAATTTAAAAAAAGCTGGAGAAATCATCTGTGGGTGTTTGCACCTGCTTTAACTGACTGCTGTGTGGATTTCAATGACTACTTTTTTTACGATGTTGTATTTTAGTGTTGCCTCTGTGTTTAGTGTCCTGTCTGTCTGTAACTTTGTGTGGTAGTGTTACCACTGACAGGTCTCTCTTGCAAATGAGACCTTGTGTCTCAATGAGATTGTACACCTGTATAAATAAAGGCTAAAAAAAAATAAATAAATAAAAAAAGATGCATAACATTTACAATATTTGTGAAAGAACACACTTTCCATTCACAAGCAATAAAATCAAAGAAGCAAACTTTAAATGTATCAACAAATGTTACCTCACACCCAAAAAGATGCATAACATTTCCAAAGAAAACTCTCCAAAATGTCCGAGATGTAAAAGAAAAGAAGGAACATGTATGCATCTGTTTTGGGACCTCTTGAAACATTTCTGGGATTCGATTCATGCTCTCACAAAAGCCGTTTTAGCCTAAATCCATGTTTCTTCCTGTTACATGCCAAACTTTAAACTGAACCCCAAACATTACAGAATACTAATCACAATAACATATTTTGCCAAGAAATGTATACTTTTATTCTGGAAGAATGAACGTCCTCCAACATTTAAACTTTTCATTGATCAGATAACACATTTTTTACCTCAGGAGAAAATGACATTGGAAAAATATAATCGTGGACATATTTTTCAAGCTCTGTGGTTGCCATTGTTTTCTTACTTGGAAAATATATCTGAGATATGACCAATGATGGAATGGTGCATTCTGTGGCTATTTGTCCTGACGGCCGGAAATACTAGT
This sequence comes from Trematomus bernacchii, assembly GCF_902827165.1. Classification (NCBI taxonomy): domain Eukaryota; kingdom Metazoa; phylum Chordata; class Actinopteri; order Perciformes; family Nototheniidae; genus Trematomus; species Trematomus bernacchii. The sequence goes on along the minus strand of NW_022987826.1, from coordinate 393,797 downwards.
TGTGGTGTTGTCATTGTCTACATTGTCGCTGTATTGTATAATTATTTGTTTGTTTTACTTTGATGTGGTTTCTTTTTATGTTTATTTTCATGGCTCTGTTGTTTAAGTTATCTTGATAAGCATTTTTTTGTTTTGCCTGTGTGGGCATGTGCGGGTGGAGGGAGGGAGGGGGGAGTGTAGTGAGTGTATTGTGATATTACAATGTAAATGAAATGGCATCGATTACTGTACACTATAATGAAATAAAAAGACTTGTAAAAAAAAAAACGTATTTCACGTATATATGATATTTAGGCTCGCTGGTCTCATCATACAACGGCAATGAGAAAGCCCCAGGGGAGGCAGCCATAACCTCTGCCGCACTGCAGGGGGCGCACGTGAGCCCACAGGTTCTTGTTGCTACTGTTATTCTACGCAGAGACGGTAGACGCAAACAACAAACTAGACTTTTGAAACTACAGGAAGATAAGGAGGACTTTTACAAAACAGTAATAGAGATTGTTGTCCAGAAGGATAGCATGGACTTCATCTTCAAGTCAAGGTAAGATAACAATTGTAATGAAAATGGGATCTTACTAAGAAAGAACAATCCAATATTTAGATTTTGGGTATCCTTTTGTTGAACGGTCTGTTTAAAATTAATCGAAAAATCTTACTAAAAAAGCTTTTGAAAATAACAGAATATTTCAATTAAGGTCAAAATATAATATTTGTAAATCTGACTCTGAAAGAGTCAGTGCCTCACCAGCCATGAACCTCACCGCACGTCACTGTTGTCAACCCAGTTGGGGTTCCACAAGGTTCCATTCTTGGACCATTACTGTTTTCTCTGTACATTAATGACTTGCCTAATGTATGTCCTGAGTTGAATGTGCAAATGTATGCCGATGATGCGGTCATCTTTGTACATGGGAAAAACACTGAAATGATCTCATCGTGTCTCTCAAATGCTTTGGACAAGGTTCAACACTGGATGAACAACATTTGCTTACAGTTAAATGTAAAAAAACAGTATGCATGATGTTCAGTAAACGACCAGTCAAAATCGAAGGATCCAACATGTTTTTAAACGGAGCAGAAATAGAACTAGTCTCCCACTTCAAGTATCTTGGAGTCATATTGGACTCGAACTTGACTTTTAAGAAACATATTAAGAAAGTATCCAATACCATTAAATTCAACTTGCAACATTTTAAACAAATTAGACCTTTCTTAACTGTCAGTGCTGCAAAGTCATACCTCCACTGTATGATTCTATCCCACATTGAATACTGTTTTACAAACTGGTCGTTTGCTTGTGCCACAAACCTGAAACCCATAGAACAGCTGCACAAGAGAGCTATCAAGGTGTTTGACAGAAAGCCACATTCATCCCACCACTGTACCATCCTAGAGAAACACAATTTCTTGAGTTTTGACCATTTAAAGTCTTTTAAAAGTATGTGTTTTTTTTATAAATGTTTACATGGACTGCCCCCCCCCCTCTCCCCCCCTTAGGGGAATTCATCCACTAAAAACACACTGGACGCTGCACTAGGTCAGAAACCAGAGGAGACTGTGAAGTCCACCGTAGACGGACCACTTTTGGACAAAATGTCCTCTCCATTAAAGGCAGCTCTTTGTGGAATAGCCTCCCAACTGAGATACGGGATTGTTTCACTCTTTAAAGGTCAACAGACGTGTAATCACCGCTAAATGCTCTTTAACTCAGGGGCATCTCCTCTTGCACTTTATCTCTTGTATCTCCTCTTGCACTTTATATGTCGTTGCTGCTACATTGTGCTGCCATGTGGTAAATACTTATATGCTGCTCTTGCTCTTTCTGCATATCATGTATTTATTTTTGTTATGCATATAAATGTCATGTTCTTAAATGTTGTTTAGGATACATAGCGAAACACAGCCAAACTCATCCTGAGCACACACAAACTCACAGCCGAAGTAAAAACAATAAGTGTGGCTTGATATTGAGTAAGAAAAAGGTTGATAAACGCTGTGAGAATGGGTCTGCAGAGAGAATGGGTCTGCAGAGAGAATGGGTCTGCAGAGAGAATGGGTCTGCAGAGAGAATGGGTCTGCAGAGAGAATTTCGCTGCGATCCCAACTGTCTGTTATATCTCTCACAGGCTCCGCCCTCTACTGGACTCTATGGGTACTACCTTATCATGCAAGCATTCACCTACTGAGATTTCTATAGACGTAGCCGGCCCCGGGGCGGGCCTACCTGAATGCGTGCGCATCTCACTTCCGTATAAAAGGAGGCCTCGCCTCCTGACCACCATCCTTTACTCTTCAGCAAGCGGAGGTGATAGCCTAGCACTGAGTCCGAGACGTATTATTTGAGAGAAAGGAAGAAAGAAAACGAGTATTTTTTGAAATCATGCCCTGGATTAAATAGCGGGCGTCGATCCCCACCACCTCTGCTTCGAGTGTGGGGGACCAGGATATGGCCGAGGCGGTGCAATTCACGTTCGCCATTCCTTCCGGGTCCGGCGTCCATGGAAGTCCACCGCCCAGGGCTGTACTCTCCCTGGATGATGATCATGGCGGCGGGTGTGTGGGCTACTCGCTCATTGCTAGAAATGCCCCCGCCTCACAAGGTCAGAGCGATTATTGGGCCGCAAGGCCGAATAAGTAGCTTGGTCCACGGGCCTTGCCCCAGGCCCGGTTCCCTTTCGCTCGGTGGCTTCACATGATATAGGGGCGACCCTACTTCATCACAGGCCGCCGCCGCTGCCTGCCGTGTGATGTCCCTGGGATATCACGCCGCATGGCACTTTCCAAAGAGGACCGTGTTGATCTCCTGGGAGCCCCCGTGTTTACGGAAGGGCTCTTTGGATCGATCTCCTTGCTCACGGGATAAGGAGTAATCGCAGCGTGGCTGCTTCTTGCCCATCCCCAGAGGAAGAAACAGTCATACACTCCCCGCCTCTGCTGTAAACCCCAGTATAGGGAGCCAGCAGGTGGGTATGTGCACGTGAGTGGGATAAACCGAGTGCTGTCAAAGCACTGTGCGGGTTCAAGAGACGCTGTTGCCGGCGTGCTGTTGTCAGAAAACACACCTTGCCTGGTATAATAGCTCCGATTAATGCATTTCACCGTTGAATGGGAAATACAGCGTTAATACGTGGGCGCGCGGCCCTCGTAAGAGTGGCCGCGGTGCGTTCAGGGACCTCCGCAGGAGAACGGTGGTTTACGTTTATAAACTCTAGTTCTGGAGTGGTGTGTGTGTGTGGGAAAATTCAGTAAACACGGTTGCATTTATCCCAGAGTAAGAGTCATCTCTCTCCACAATTCCACTTTTCCTCATAATGTCCGTTTCAAAGAGAGGGCATTGTGACGGCGCGCGCGGCCCCCCTCCCCTGAGGGCGGGCCGCGGTGCGTTCAAAGACCTCAGTAGAGAGAAGAGTCACCGCGGCGCGCACTCCTCCACAGGCCTGCAGACGAGAGAGCGCATCGCGACGGTGAGACGAAGGGAGAGGTGCCGGCACGGAGATCCCGTGCCCGCGGTGCCCTCCACCTCTTCGGCCCACCCCGTGGAACCGGCGTGTCGGCACTCACGGGGACGGGCTGCCCAGCCCCGGCAGGCTCCGCAGCAGCAGAGAGCGGCCGGGTGGGGTGCTCCGTCTTTACGGAGCTGCCTGGCGGGGGGAGAAAATCTCTCCGTCCGGGACGAGAGGGCGAATCCCGCCTCCTCCCTGTACAATGCACAGATCACTACGTTTTCTAAATAAAAATGAGGTTGATCTGTATCCAAATCTAGGTGTCTTTTGTTTCCACAAATGCTACACTTACACACAATGTTAACCGTACAAATTCCCCATTCGCTGCCCCAGCTGTAGCTCCTGTAAAGAAGGTGACTAGTGGGCATGCGCAGATGAGAGGGATGAACCGCAGGGAGTGCTATCTAAAGGAAAGCGCTATGCGGTTACAGGGACATTATGGCCGGCGTATTGCTGTCAGAGAACACACTACGCCTAGAGCAAAGACTCCAGTTAATGCAGTTTACCGTAGTGGTAAAGGCTGCATTATGGCGGAGCCCGCACTCACACAAGAGCGCGTGGCGGGGCGTTCAGGGACCTTAGTAAAAACACACTACGCCTATAAAAACTCCGATTAATGCTGTTTACCGTAGTGGTGAGAACAGCATTATGGTGGAGCGCGCGCACACACAAGAGCGTGAGGCGGTGCGTTCAGGTACCTCAGTAAATAATCGGCCCTTTCTGTGTCGACCCTCCATGGGCAAATCTTCCATTCATGGGGAGTTTTGCGGCGGAACGGGCCACCAGAGAGTATCACAGCTTCATAGCTGCGGCCCCACAGCTGAGGGCTTGTCCATAAACACGATGTTATGGGGAATGGAAACTCAGCTGTGTACTAATAGAGTGGATGGACAGGTCGCTGAAACGGGGCTATTCACTCCAGTTTTGCAGCGTCCCACCTCCTTTTATGGGCATGCGAAAGGTAAATCTGTCTTCCCAGGAGGAGATGAGTTTCCTCTCATAAGAGATTTGGGCTCTGGTGCAGAAGCAGGCTGTGTCTGTTGTGCATCCTCAGCACAGAGAGAAGGGTCTTTATTCCATGTATTTCCTGGTTCTCAAGAAGACAGGGGAATTCAGACCTATTCTAGATCTCCGCGGCCTGAATCGCCACATTTCCTGCAGGATATTCCGCATGGTAACTATGAAACAGTTACTGGGCTTGTGCAGCCAGGCGATTGGTTCACCACCATCGACCTGAAAGACGCGTACTTTCATGTAGAAATTGCTCCAGAGCACAGAAAGTATCTGCGTTTTGCCTTCCAGGGAATAGCCTACGAGTACAACAGACTCCCGTTCGGCTATTCCCTATCCCCACGCACATTCAGCAAATGTGTGGCCACAGCGCTTTAACCGCTGCGCGCCCACGGCATGAGAGTTTTCTTTTACCTAGACGACCTCATAGTCATGGCTGGGTCCCGGGAACAGGCAATGTTTTGCACAGCACGATTGATCACACACCTAACCAAATTAGGCTTTGCGATCAATTGGAAAAAGAGCACCCCCATACCTCACCAACAGGCGTTGTATTTGGGAGTGGTGCTCGATGCAGACGCGCTGCGTGCCACCCTGTCAGAGAGCAGACGTGCGTGCCTTCTCAGGGCGGTGCACAGGCTGCGACAGGGGGCGACAGTGACAGCTTTAACTGTCATGCAGACTCTGGGTCTCATGGCGGCTGCTCACATGGTGGTCCCGTTGGGGTTACTACATATGCGCCGCCTGCAGAGGTGGTTCTCCAGCCTGCGTTTGGATCCCAAGAGGCACAAACGGCGGCTGGTGACCATCCCCCCCTCAGTGGAGGGCAACCTCCGGTTTTGGGGGTCCCCGGATCACCTCCAGAGGGGGTCTCCACTGGGACGGGTGACCTCCTACATCACAGTGTTCACGGACATCCAGAACAGGATGGGGAGGGACCTGCCTGAAGAGGGCTATAGGTGGGCGCTGGGCTCTACAGAGTTTCGACACAGCAACCTCCTAGAGCTACGGGCGGTAGTGTTAGTCCTCCAGCATTTCATGCCCCTAATTCAAGGGAGACATGTATTGGTCAGGAGCGACAACAGCACCACAGTGGCTTATATCAACAGGCAGGGCGGAGTCCGCTCCGCCGCCTTGTTGGCCACAGCGGAGAGGCTGTGGTTATGGGCATCAGAGGTGGTATTATCTTTGAGAGCCCTCCATATCCCGGGACTGGAGAACAGGGGGGCCGACCTCATGTCGAGGGGCGGCCCACTGCCAGGCGAATGGACGCTTCACCCGGAGGTGGTGAAGCAGATCTGGGCCCAGTTCGGGAGAGCGGAAGTGGACCTGTTCGCCAGCCGGCACAACAGCCACTGTGCCCTGTGGTTCTCCATGGCCCTGAGCGACGACCCGCCTTTGGGGGTGGACGCGTTTGCACACGAGCCATGGCCAAGGAAGCTGCTCTACGCCTTTCCACCGCTGCGTCTCATTCTCCCTCTCCTGGGGAGAGTGAGGCGAGAACGTCTGGCAGTCATTCTGGTGGCACCGGATCGCGTCGGGGCTCCGTGGTACTCAGAAATGACACAGATGAAGGTGGGCCAGCCCTGGGCGATCCCCCAGTTCTGGGGGGCAATGTCTCAAGAGGCAGGTGCAATCGGGGCGTTACCCACTCTGGGCCGTCCTCTTCAGGCTTAGCTCCTGAGAGGGACAGGCTGAGACAGGGTGGATTGTCTGACAGCGTTATTCAGTCTATCCAGGCAGCTAGAGCAGAATCCACCACAGCCTGTTACAGGCCAAGGTGGCTGAGATTCCAGCATTGGTGTGAGGAGCGGGGAATAGAGCCCCTATCTTGTGAGTTGGGCTCTAATTTATCCTTCTTACAGTTACTGGTGGACAGAGGGCTTGCTCATTCCACAGTGAAGGTGTATGCAGCAGCCATCTCGTCCTGTCATGAGGGGTTCAACGGCAGGTCAGCCTTCTCTCATCCACTGATGTTGCGGTTTTTACAGGGGGTCAGGAGGCTGCGCCCGGTAGTGCACGCCTCCGCCCCACAGTGGGACCTGCCGCTGGTGCTCAAGGCTTTGGTCACGGAGCCTTTTGAGCCTCTTGAGCTCTCCTCCCTGAAAGCACTGTCGTGGAAGACAGCGTTGCTACTTGCCTTAACGTCAGCCAAAAGAGTGTCCGAGTTAACCGCTCTGTCGGTGCACCCGAGCTGTTTACTGATTCGGGGTGACCAGAGTGGGGCGACACTCAGACCGAACCCCTCCTTTGTGCCCAAGAGCCTAAGAGTGCGTTCAGGTCGAGGGCTATTCAGTTGGGGGGTTTTAGTCTTCCACCCCATGGTGGGGCTAGAGAAGCTAAATTACACCTCCTCTGCCCGGTGCGCGCATTAGCATATTATGTAGAGCTCACAGCTACCCTGAGACGCACTGAACAGCTGTTTGTGTGCTTCGGGGGCGGGGTGACTGGAAAAGCTCTGTCCAAGAAACGCCTGGCAGGCTGGCTTTGCGAAGCCATTGCACACGCCTACAAGCAGGCAGGGAGAGCCTGTCCCATGGGGGTCCGTGCGCACTCCACACGAGCTGTGGCTGCATCAACAGCCCTATTCAGCGGTGTGAGTGTGGAGGATATATGCACGGCGGCGTCTTGGTCAACGCCAGGCCCCTTCATAAAGTTTTATCTCTTGGATATGTCTGGCTCTTTCTCAACGTCTGTGCTTGCTGGGGCAACACAGGACTGGTGAGGAGGGGGGGGGCTGTGGGTCAGTGGGCATCTGACCCCCTCCCCGGGCGTAAATGCGCTTACATTTCTCCGGACCCCTGGAGGGTCGCAGGGTGATGTAATGCGCTCTGAGCCCTCCATACTATAGTCCCTACACACTCTGCACAGGGTCAGTGGCTGAGTGGGGGGACATAGGGGGCACTTGCGTTCTCCCCGTGCTCTTTAGGGACTCAGGAGGGAGAGTGCATAGTGAACCCATACAGGGCTGCGGACTTTCCCTGTCTGCCTATGGGCAGACGCACGGGAGTCCTCAGCACTATTTTTGAGCACACTTTTTTGCGAGGCAAGCACGTCAGGGTGTGCTCTATCGGCCGCAGCCCGGACTTCTCCACGGTTACAACCGAGGGAGAGGTGAGTGAGGCGCAGCGGCTGCTAAAGTCGGTGTTGGACGACAGTGCGTGCATACATCGGGGCCTGTGAGAGATATAACGCCGGGTTACGTATTGTAACCCTTGTTATATTAACACAGGCGGAGCACTCTACCTTGGGGGCACTGTCTGTCCTATACCGCTCACTGAAGCGTGGTGTAGGATAGTGGTCAGGAGGCGAGGCCTCCTTTTATACGGAAGTGAGATACGCACGCATTCAGGTAGGCCCGCCCCGGGGCCGGCTACATCTATAGAAATCTCAGTAGGTGAATGCTTGCATGATAAGGTAGTACCCATAGAGTCCAGTAGAGGGCTCCGCCTGTGTTAATATAACAAGGGTTACAATACGTAACCCGGCGTTATCAGCCTGCAGCCAGGGAGGAGAAATCAGCTGAGCTGCCTGCTCCCTGCACACAGATGTGTGTGTGAGGAAGTCCGTGGATTGGTCAATTTGGACCAATCAGCGGGGGCTTAACGTAACGGCTCCGCGGACGTAACGTAACGGCTCCACGGATTGGTCCATTTCGTTCCGGGTACGGCTTGACATCATGCCGTACCCGGAAGAATCAAATGGACAATGACGTATCTCCAACAAGGCGTTTTGGGGAGGTATTTTCTGTGTTAGAGTTTTACTCGCTACAGGGTGTACTTTGAGGGTTTTGACTCTGCACACCGTTTACATGCATAAAAACCTTCATAACACAAGGGGACGGGTAATAACCGGAAAAGCATGACATGGGCCCTTTAAATGTTCATCTTCAAATAAACGATTAAATTAAATTAAATGAAATGATGTGGCCTAAATACACATAAAGCAGCTAAAAGTGTTGAAGTGCAATGATAACACAGAGTGAGAGGATCTCTGGATAGGAAGCACTAAAGAGAAAGCTTTCAGACTCGATTTAAAGAACTCAGGGTGGGGGCGGACCTCAGATCTCAGGGAGTTCGTTCCAGATCTGCAGCGCATAGAAGCTAAAAGCTGCCTCAGTGAATTTGGTTCTGACCCTGCACTGTAAAAACTGTTGCTTTGGTAAAACTTAAAAAATATGTGTCAAGCGGTTCCAAGCAATTATAGGAGTTGGGTAAACTCACTAATGTGATTTTTTCTGCATATGAAAAGATGAGATGAGCCTACAATTAAAAGCCCAGATATTAAGTGTAACCAATGCAAATAACAATCTGCTAAGAACCACACGAGAATAAAGTAAATTATAAAACACAATTGAGTTGCCGGAACCTATATACGACAAACTCTTCCTGATTTCAATCCAACCCTTTAAATATTTGATAGCATTGAAACATTGCAGATTAAACAAATAAATTAAAAAAGGGAACGTTATGGACATGTTAATACATTTTATTAAAATGTGATTATTTCAAAACAGTTGTCATAAAAGAGTAACAAGTTTGTTTAAAAGCACAACACATTAACATATGGAGAGACACATGGTTATTACTTGATGGTTATAACTGCATCTGGCTCTTGGGCAACGTATCACTTCATGCTGTGCATCACGAGCCTGTTGCACTTCGACCTCTGCTGTTCCCTGTAAATACAAACAAAACACTATATTGAGTACAAATCAGGACACACCATGTGTTTTCCTCAAAACAAAAATCAAATCCGTCTTGAAAACATAACGAGCCAGTTTACATTAGCTGTTAACAGACGGTAACAGAGGTGCTATTCACATGCATTACAAGGGGTTTAAGGGTGGTTTGCAAGAAAATGAACCAAATAGTCATGATATTGATATAGTTCATAAAATGTCCAACTACTTCTTTTTAACCCCACCTCATGCTCAGAGATGTATATAAAGTGGCACATGGGTCCTAGAATAAAAAGAACAGACGATTATTTCAACTTTTATCTTGATAAGTGAGAGCGCAGGCCAGTCTACATGAATGCAGGGCAAGGCACGTTTCTGTCCAAAGGTTCCACGATGGAGTCGATAATGTTTTAAAATATCACTTTGAGTGGTGACACTAGTGCTGCATAGTTTACATCTCCATCGCATCTGTGATTCAAAAAATAGAAATGGGTACGTTTACCTGATGCTCATTATATTAGTATGTAAACATAACACGTCTTGAATTAACCTCTGAAACAACAACTCTGACACACTCAAGGGCTTACCTCATGTGAACCTGAAGTCGATAGCAGGAGGCTAAATGTCTTCAAGAGGAGGTGTGTTTTCTGGTGAGGCAAATGAAAGAACAAAATAGTTACATGATGACAATGTAACAATCATTTCAGTAGAATTCATTAAAACATATTTAATTCAATTAATGGAATCAAACATTAAAACACAAGTATCATTTAAAACGGTATTGTATTTATATACGGATGGCATTGTTAGATACCAGTACAATTCCATGATTCTCTACACAGCAGATCCTAATTACTTCAATATACACTCCTTTATCTCGTTTGCATACTGTCTAATATCTACTTTATGTTGTAGTAAAACATCTCCTTAATAAAACTGTATTTATTGATATTTCTCGCTAAAGACTGCATTTTACTGGACTACATTGAACACATCTTGCTGACGTTATACATGCCTCCTCGCCCAATACACACTTTTACTGAATTGCGCCTGAATGCACCTTAACTGAAGTCACCTCCGTCTCTTTCTACTAGTGATGGGAATTATGGCTCTTTGAAGGGAGCCGGATCTTATGGCTCCGTTCCTTTCAAAGAGCCGTTCAAAAGAGCCGTTCAAAAGAGCGGTTTTTTTAAAAAGGGGGCGGGGTTACTAGGTTTATCTGCGAAATAATCACCAGGATAATGATTGACTGCATTGCCAGACCTAATGTCAATAATCTGCATTGTAAACATGACACAAGGTGGCGCCATATCCATGTCATTCATGTCAGTGAATGTACTTTGAATTTACCCTCTGCATGTGTTAAGTAAATAAAGTTGCCTTGCCTTGAATGAAATTCATGCAACTCTTAATATTAGATACTGTGTTTTTAAGTGGCGATGGAGATTATTTGTTGACCCTGCTTTAAAGGATATTTTGCCTTTACAAATGGTGCGCTTTATCACTGCCTGGGTTTTGGTTGAAGTGAATCCAAATGCTGCTGCGTTTTCGCGTTTGGCTCATTTTCCATCCGAAAAACACGTCGTCTACCTGTCCTGTACCACTTGGTATGACTTCTCTCTCGCGCATATTCCGTTAAGACCCACCCCACCTCACTCCTCGTGCTGAAACCTACCAAACAGAGTAGGGGCGGGTCTTCACAGAATACGTTTGGGGAACAAAATCAAGCTTTTTAAAAGGCGAGTGGATTTTGGCAGGCAGTGAGTGCGGACCAACTTTGATTGAACGATAACAAGAACGGCTCTCACCAAGTAGGACTCGGTTCCCCTCGTTCGTACCAAAGAGCCGTTCAAAAGAATCGGCTCGTTCGCGACCGACACATCACTACTTTCTACTGAGAGCTAACGTTAACTCTCCTGCAGATTCCAACATGGATAGCGTTGCATAAGCATGAAAAATATAGTTTGCACTTAATTTTGTATAATAACAACTCGATGCTGTAACTGCAGACTATGAGTTTAAATTGGGTACACTAAGATTGTAGAAAGATAATTCATTGCTCACAGTAAAACAAACGGCAAAATACATATAGAGGAATTAATATCAAATAGGCGCATTAGTAACTTACTCTTACATAACCGCTGGGTTATAAAGTAGTAGGGAATAGTTTTAACGGAGGTATTTTACCGCACAACATGCACGGCAGGAGAGCCTCTGAGCCCCGCGGCCGCATCACGGTGCCCGGGCCAACGCTTAGAGCGGCATAGGGGAACAGTTTGCGGAGTTGATTCTTAATACATACTCTTAACTTAACCACTTTTAACAGAATTGCGTCGGTAAGCACTTGATGCAAACTTTGCCCAACAACTTTGCGTGAAGAAATAGACTACATGAGCACGACAGGGCTGAGTCTAACTTTAACAGCAGTAATGGCGCTGGCATGCATTAAAATGTCGATGTTTCGTTCAAAACAGTGAATACAAGAAAAGTAAATAACACATTCTAGTTAAAAAGCAGTAATTAATAACTCAGGTGGCATGCTTACTTGTTTTACGATGGTTTGAGGAGGATCCAACGCAAACACGTGTCCAACTGCTGAAGAACCGCTGCAAAGAGGAACAGGAAGTCTCACACCACGGTATTCTCGTTTGAGGGCGTGGCATGACCGTGGCGTTGAAAAAAGCATTTTTATTACGTTTTCCAAAATGTCTTTTTAAAGAAAGTTCAGAAAATGTGATATTCATTTACAAATTAATGAGTTCTTAAAACATGTTCTCATTGTTGCTTACGTGTTACTTATTTAAACGCACATTGAAAAAAAACTAATTTAGGGCAAGTCAATTACATAAAAAAATTGAGTTTTGTTAACTTCACCATCGGAACTGTTTTTACAGTGGACGATGAGTAAACCTGCCCCGATGATCTGAGAGCTCTGGGTGGCTCGTTACAGAGCAGCATATCAGACATGTATTCTGGTCCCAATCCTTTGAGTGCTTTGTGAGTTAAAAGTAAGATTTTAAAGTGTGTTCTTTGTGGTATTGAAAGCCAGTGCAGAGCTTTGAGAGCTGAGGTGATGAGCTCAGTTCCTCTGGTTTCAATGAGGACTCTGGTGGCAGCGTTCTGGATGAGTTGTAGTAAAACACTGTTGCAGTAATCAAGTCTGCTTCTATTATAACCGGACTCTTACTGTGAGTTACAGCTTACTTCTGATCAGCAGATGGAGGTCGTCCTTTAAAGTCTATGAAGTCGTCCTTGGAGGCGTCGCTCTTTAGGGACAGACAGCTGGGAGAGTCTGGTCTCTGCTGCTGGACCCTGAAACAGAAACAGATGCATCAAGAGAAGAAGAAGGAGCTCAGAGGGGAAATGCACATTCTGCATTTGATCCATCCTAGTGTTAGGAGCAGTGGGCTGCCATATGTACGGTGCCCGGGGAGCAGTGTAGGGAACGCTGCCTTGCTCAGGGACACCTGGGTAGCACTTGGTCTTCCGGGGTCTTGAACCGGTGACTCTCTGGTTCCCAAGCCAAGTCCCTACGGACTTTGCCACCACCGCCCATACATTGGCACGCTGGAGAAAAACTGATGAAAATATGTTAAATCTAAAGTCACTCTTTACAATGTAATGGTATAAATCACTCTGTGTTGCCCAACAGATGAACCTTCCAGACTTTCTGAGTGTCCTCTATCAGCCGGTGGACTGCTCTCTATGTGAAGGACTCGGGAAGATTTTCAGAGAAAATCCTAAAGACGTGAAGTTTATCTACAAAGTGCCTCTCGTCTCTTCAGCTGCCCTACAGCCAGCAGTGTGAAGCTAACGTAAACACATCTGTCTTTAGTGGATAACGTCACTGAGTTCATTTCCAGGATGCTAACTGCAGTTCACTTAACGCCCACCGACGTCGCTAATAACCAGGATTTCCTGAAGGTTACACAGAAGCTTTAACACAGACAACAACTGACTCAAATGGCTTTTAGTCCGTTTTAAATTCTTACCCCCCATCAGCAGATTGAGGCTCCATTGAGCGGTCACTCAGGAAACACAGCAGGACTCAGGTCCAGGTTCAGGTCCAGGTCCAGGTCCAGGTTCAGGTCCACCTGGAATAAATTCACACCATAGACTGTATATATAAAGGGAACAACCACACACACACACACACACACACACACACACACACACACACACACACACACACACACACACACACACACACACACACACACACACACACACACACGTAATGATTGATAATAATAATAGTTTTTGTGTGCAGGTGTATCTCAGGTAAAAACAGGAAGAGAGTTATAGTCTGTCTCTGAGTCTCTGAAAGTTAAACTAAAGAGTTGTTCTTATTCTCTGAGCAATGATTGATAATCAGAGTTGTCTCTAAAAGCTCTGAAGTCACAAAAAGTTTCGAAGGTGCGACACGACGAGCACAAAGTGAAACTGCAAACACTTCAAAATAAGTCACAAGCTACCCTGCAGTATCAATCAATCAATCAATCAATCAATCAATCAATCAATCAATGTTTATTTATATAGCCCAATATCACAAATGTTACATTTGTCTCAGTGGACTTCACAGTTTGTACAGAATATCAGTGACAATACGACCCCCTCTGTCCTTAGACCCTCTGTCCTTAGACCCTCACATCGTACAAGGAAACACTTCCAGAGAAACCCCACAGTTTAAAGGAACATGGGAGAAACCTCAGGGAGAGCAACAGAGGAGGGATCCCTCTCCCAGGACGGACAGACGTGCAATAGATGCCGTGTGTAAAGTATACAAAGTCATTCAAACTAGCTGCACCTTTACCAGCTTTGAGAACACTTTCATGATCAATCATTATAAAACATATCATATATATTATTCTGAAATGGACCAATCTGCACAATGACTACTTTTATTGTCGCTACTTTAACTATATTTTGATGCTAAGTGCTTTCTCGTTGCCTTTCTTTGGGGATCACTCTTCACTTCTATCGGACTCTGAAAGCTTTCTGAAATATTCCTCTCGTTCCAGTCACAGTTAGAGCTAGTGCAATAATGCATCCTGTTAGCTTGTTAGCTTGTTAGCTTGTTAGCTGCAGCTGAATCCTCAGAGAGCTTTAGACCTTCATCTGCAGACAAACACAGAGCATCAGTCACTGAGAGCTGCAGGAAGTGTTCATATCTGTGCACGTGAACACCTGAAGTTCAGGCTGAGAGTAACAATGCGTCACATTTACTTATCATTTCATTCTATTCTTCACTCTCATTCATGGATTTGAGTTGGATCATTTTATTCCATGTTTACTGATCTAGTGTTTTTATTTCATGATCATTAACTTCTTGTCCTGTTTGCTTTAGATTTTAATTTATTTCTTATTTATATATTTAGTTTTCCGGCTCAATCTCCACTATCCCTTCTCTCTGTTTATTTCTAAGCATGAAAACAAAGCAATCTGTAAGACATGGCTTAACATGTTTTATTGATTCCTATTTATCAATCCATTTATTCATTTGTATATTTCTATAGTTATCTGTTTGCTTATTATTCATCTATGCATCATTTTCATTCTCTGATTATTATTTATATAGTATTTATATTCTTCAATTTATGTAATTTTTATAATTGTTTCATTTATTGTGAGCTCTTTTTATCACTACTCCTGTTGACTATATTTATTAATTTATTCCTCTTTGTATTTTCACATATTGTTTTCTTTAATTATTAATATTTAAATGTTCACGTTCATCATTTTATTTTTTGTAAACGTATTTACTCATCTATACTTCTTCATATATTATGTAAATGTTTTTACCTTTTATTGTATTTCCAAATGTTCTTATTCGTTTTTATTTAATTAATATATATTTGTATTTCATGCTCTTAAACTATTATCTCTTTACTTTGGTTTGTGACGTTTTTTATGAATGACCTGTGAGTGAGGCTGTGGGATGTGTCGCCCTCTGGTGGCTGAGGGAGGAACATTAGTGTTGTTTTCTTTGATTACTAATGTTTACATTTCCACATTTATTTTAGTATTTAAAAAATGATTTGTATTTTTAAATGATTTCGCTAAATATTTCCGCATTTTAATTTTCGTTCATCCTCTACATTAATTCATCTTAATTTTCACATGTATTTATTATTTTTACATTTTTAAATGTTTTCTTTAAATATACTTTCCTGGTCATGTGACGAGGAACAACCAATCACAGCGGAGATATCTCAATAAATACACACACACTAAAAGATTAATAACCAGAAAAACATGTCATGGGACCTTTAAATACTTCGCTGGTCATGTGACGAGGAACAACAATAGACTGTATAAAGGTAACAACCACACACACACACGCACACACACACACACACACACACACACACACACACACACACACACACACACACACACACACATTATTATTGTATTTTAAAATGTTCTTATTTTATTAAATTCCGCTTCATATATTTTTACATAGGATTTTAATTGTTTTTATTTAATTCATATATTTTTTAATTTCCTGCTCTTCAACTCTTATCTTTGTTTACTTTGGTTTGTAATGTTTTATTTTTGTATTTAAATTATTTTATGAATCAGTTGACCTGTGAGTGAGGCTGTGGGATGTGTCGCCCTCTGGCGGCAGAGGGAGGAACATTAGTGTTGTTTTCTTTAAATACTAATGTTTTCATTTCCACATGTATTATTTTTGTATTTAAAAAAGTATTTGTATTATTAATGTATTCCTCTTTATATTTACAATGTTTTACCTTTACCACTTTTGAAAAGATTATCGTTAAAGGTCCCATGTCATGGCCATTTCTACTGATCATAGTTCCATTGTTGAGGTCTACTAGAATAGATTTACATTGTTCAATGTTCCAAACTCACATTGGTTTCTCATACAGCATCTCTGTATAGTATGTGTATTCACTCTCTGTCCTACACGGCTTGTTGGAGCTCCTGCCCCCCCCCCCCCTCCCTGTGAGCCCACTGTGCTCTGATTGGTCAGCTCGCCCACTCTGTTCTGATGAGTCCACCACCGTTACGGCCCCTACACATGGCGGCGTGCGTTGACGCTTCAACGCTTCTGCCCATTCACTTTGAATGGGGTGACGTCACGATTCGCCGAACTGCATTGTGGGAGCAAAGCGTAGCTTTTCTCGCGGTGCTCGCTGCAAAAGTAGAGCAATGTTCTACTTTTGAAGCTGAGGCGGAGGCGTCAGCCAATCAAATCCCGCGTATGCAAATCTGCCAGTACAAGCGCTAGCCAATCAAACCGTGTGTATGCTGAGAGAGCCAGACTGCAGTTCATTTCCTCATATGCCAAAAAATGGAGGAGAAAATAATCGTAGCGGTAGGGAATCACCCGGTGCTTTCAGTCCCTGCTCACCTACCGGGATACAAACCGGAGGAGCCAGGCATGGAGGGAGGTGGCAGAGACAGTGGGTGAAATAAGAGCTCTTACATAACATTTTATTTATATTCCTTCTACTTTAAAGGGGACCTATCATGCAAAATGCACTTGTGTACGTCTTTTCTACATGAATATGTGTCCCCGGTGTTCCAGGGAACTCACCAAGTGTCAGAAAACACAACCCTCTCTATTTTCCTCCATACCCAAATCTCTAAAAAAGGGGCTGCAACGGATCTGATAAAAACTGATCCAGATTTGAACACTGTCCTGACGTCAGGACGGTGGCGCTACGGCTATTGGGCCAACTCCACCAATCAGGAGGAGACAGCCACGGCCATTGCCGCTCGAAAGCGCTGGAGACGCTGTAGTACATATGCCAGGCCTGTAGGTGGTGCTGTTCTCACTGAATCTGCCCTTGCAGAACAGAGCTATAAATTGTCAAATTGAGCAAAATGAGGCATGGCTAAAATGCATGATCTGTTTGGTATTTTGAAAAAAAAAAAGTATAAATATGCCTTATATAGGTATGGTCCTACACTATATTATTCAAATATAGCATGATAGGTCCACTTTAACTAAAGTACAAGATCTGAGTATAGTAAGTCATATTATTGAAATGATAAATCATATTAATGAGATAGTAAGTCATATGTCATTGCCATAGCTACAGCTGATCAGAGAAAAGTTTAATCAAATCTAAGTTTATTTATCAAATTCAATATCAAAAAACACGATTGTCTCAGTGGGGTTTGCATTATTAACAAACATACACACAATTCATGATAAAAGGACAAGATAAAAGTCAATACAAATACAACAGAAAGTAAATTAAAATACAATAAAAACAATAAAATGACTTATTGTGCGTGGGCTCCGTCACATGCTGAGTCAGTCCATAGCTATCAAGAACACAAAACAGTTCTTTAGCCCCTCTGTCCTGGGGGTTGTCAACATGGATGTTAAAATCACCAACAATGACTAGACGGTCAAAGTCAAGACACACTATAGACAGCAGTTCAGTAAAGTCATCAAAAAAGCTTGCACAGTATTTGGGTGGTCTATAGATATTTAGGAACAGAGCTCGAGAG
This sequence comes from Trematomus bernacchii, assembly GCF_902827165.1. Lineage (NCBI taxonomy): Eukaryota > Metazoa > Chordata > Actinopteri > Perciformes > Nototheniidae > Trematomus > Trematomus bernacchii. Next base: position 376,112 of record NW_022987826.1, on the reverse strand, counting down.
GAGCATTTCAGCTGAAGGGCCACATATTCAAAAGAAGCAAAGTCCCCATAAGATGTCTTCCTGCATTGAAGGGAATCATTGAACAGAATAGCAACTCCACCCCCTTTCTTATGCATTCTTTCCTGACTCATAAAACTAAAGTTGGGAGGGGTTGATTCGATAAGAACAGCTGCACTGTTATTTTGTTCAATCCAAGTTTCCGTTAAAAACATAAAATCCAGATTGTGCTCAGTGATAAAATCATTGATTAAAAATGTTTTTCCTGCCAAAGACCTGACATTTAATAAAGCTAGTTTAAGTTTGTTAAACACACTATCAGACAGATGTGTTGTGGCAAGCTGTGGCTGACATGGAATCACTGCTAAATTTGATAAACTCACACAAACGTTTGAGCGCTTCCTGTGTCTAAGCTGATTCACCGATCTCAATCTATTACCTATCAACACAGATATCAGCAAAGCTACTGGCAGGCAGGGCCCCGGCATGTGCTGGAAAGAGTTGAGAGTGCCATACGCCCTTCAGCCTGGACCCAACACATATCAGTCAGAGCTTGCTGCCTTTAGTACACACACATCCTTATCAGGTTTCGGGGAGGAACATTAGTATTATTTTCTTTAAATACTAATGTTTACATTTCCACAATTATTATTTTAGTTTAAAAAAATGATTTGTATTATTAATGTATTCCTCTTTATATTTCCAAATGTTTAACTTTTCCTCTTTTGAAATGTTTATCTTTAAATACTTCGCTGGTCATGTGACGACGAACAACCATAGACTGTAATAGGGAACACACACAAACACACACACACACACACACACACACACACACACACACACACACACACACACACACACACACACACGTACATGTACGGTCAATAAACCTCATTTACACAAATTCAAACCTCATTTCTGAGTTTAAAAAAACACACATGTTGATTCATTCTACCAAATTGACCCCAGATGCTTTATATTTGAATTAAACCCAAAACCTAATGAAAGTGATCATAATTATTTTCTCGCAAAACGTAGTATACGAGTACATGATATGTTTCTGGCACAAACATAAAATAAACCTTTATCTCGACATAAAATCATTTGGAAACGGGTCAAATTTTACCCCATTTCAAAACGGAGTATAGCACACACACACACACACACACACACGCACGCACTCGCACACACACACACACACACACACACACACACACACGCACGCACTCGCACACACACACACACACACACACACACACACACACACACACACACACACACACACACACCACACACACACACACACACACACACACACACACACAGTTACAGTACTTAGGACATAAATAAAGAGAGAGGGTCTCTGAGTTATTCCCTGAGTAATGATTGATAATAATAATAGTTTTTGTGTACAGGTGTATCTCAGGTAAAAACAGGAGGAGAGTTAAAGTCTGTCTCTGAGTCTCTAAAGTTAAACTAAAGAGTTGTTCTTATTCTCTGAGCAATGATTGATAATCAGAGTTGTCTCTGAAAGCTCTGAAGTCACAAAGAGTTACAAACCTTTAGAGAGAAGAGGAAGAAGTAGAAGAAGGTGCGACACGACCGACGACGAGCCCGAAGTGAAGTTAAGATAAAATGTATTTATTCACTTAATTAATTATTAACTGAACAGAAAAGAGGAAGTACTTCAAAATAAGATAATTTACACAACATTTTATTTATATTCCTTCTACTTTTACTCAAGTACAAGATTTGAGCAGGCCTATAGTAAGTCATATCGATGAGACGTCATGTAAATGACTAACAGGGTACATAGGCTATGTTCTTTTCTGTGGTGGAAATGGTCTTCCCTAATCTCAGGTCTAATCTCTGCAGTGTGTAGTTTCAGGGTGTATTGTGTGTGAAATGTTAAATGTAGTCCCACCGTTTGGCCACGATTTGCATCAGCGTCTGGCGCACTACCAGGGGTCTTTGCTCTGTCTGCTGGCCGCTCTGCCTGCTCCCTCTCCCGGATGAACAGAGATGAAATCCCCGGTCCTTCTCCCGGTGCTTTCTGTGATGCTTCACTTCCAAACACCGACATACCTCAGCTCAGCAACAGCGCTAAAGGTACTTGTTAAGACCTTTCACTACGTTATATCACTTTTAAAGCACCTTACATGTTTTAATTAATACGTTTTAAAACGTTCAGGTAATTACGGTAATGTGTTTTGACCGGTGGTTAAAGCTCCCATGTCATGCTTTTCCGGTTATTACCCGTCCCCTTGTGTGTTATGAAGGTTTTTATGCATGTAAACGGTGTGCAGAGTCACAACCCTCAAAGTACACCCTGTAGCGAGTAAAACTCTAACACAGAAAATACCTCCCCAAAACGCCTCGTTGGAGATACGTCACTGCCCATTTGAGTCTTCCATTTAGTTCCGGGTACCGCCTGATGTCATGCGGTACCCGGAACGAAATGGACCAATCCCGAAGAGCTATGGCCACACCCAGCGGCGCTGGCCGCACCCTCTGCCAGCCTAACATTTACTGTTGGAAGCTCTGGTTCAGTTCACAATCGATCCAGTCATGCCACTGCCAAGGACCTGTTTCCTGAAATGTGAGGAGAAATCTGAGCTGTTTGTCCTACCGACGGAAGAACCACGACGAAGTCAGTGGTTGAAATGTCTTTTTAACACTGTTCCTTCAGAGGTTCGAAGAACCGGCATTTCACAGACGAAAGCTTCCAAAACATTGCCCAGTTTGAGGCCGGATATGCACAGCATTTGAAACTGAAGGACGATGCTATTCCTAGTTTGTTTGGACCGTTTGGAGCAGGGGAAGATTCGGGTACACAACCTGTACGTTTGCATTGTTATTTGTGTATTTATCAAACAAGGTATCTACCACGACTGTTTAAATGTGTAAACATGTTTCGGACTGCTAAGCCAGTGCTAACTGTGCTAACTAAGTTGCTAGCGTTTCCATATATCAACTCTAATATCAGCAGATGGCCTTACATACATGTATCTCATAGCAGGAGAATGTCTGCATTCACACACCAAATACTCATAGACAGTATACTCCGGGTGATTTGCCGTACGGTCAGTCGCGAAACGTAATTACATTATAGCTGGCGTAGCGTGTATGCTACCGAGCTAAACAACAAGGCTACTAAGAGCTAGACATGAGTTTGCTCGGAAAAACATTGTTTTTATGCCAGCTACAATGAATGTAGCAGACTACCCGTATAAGATTGCAATTGTAAACATGTGCTTGATAGCCTAATATGAACCACTATCTGTTGTTCATAGTATAGTATAGCATATTGAACAACTGAACAACTAGCAAACGTAGATTAGCATTGTAATCCAGCTGGCAAACTGACGAACATCAAACAACTAAGTTTATTTCACACTTCCAGCAGAAACAACGGGGAAATCCCCTCTCTGTGCCCGCTCACAGACCCCAAAGGACTGTACATTACAGTTAGCTTTCCTCCGACGCTGATAGCATGTATAGCTAACGAGGCTAGAGGGAAACATTGTATGACCGAACGTAGCAGACTACCCGTATAAGATTGCAATTATAAACACGTTATTGCTAGCCTAATATGAACCACTAGCTTTTGTTCATAGTAGTTTTATTACACTCCATTATAGTTGCCGTTCCTCCGAGCTAACGTTCATATCGTGTTAGCTACCAAAGTAAACAAGAAAGCTAGGTTAGCATATTAGCTGGCAAGCTTACTGTGTTAAATAGATAGATGGATTAGATAGATCCACACTCCTACCACAACTACTACTAACGAATCTAAAACAACTAAGTTTCTCTAATATTTTGTGATTTGCATTTGATTTCGTCCAGCCAGATCCTGCCGGACAATACATGACGGGACTACCACACTGATGCCTCGTCCTAAAAAGCCCCGGCTGCTTTCGGCAAGATGCCGACAAAGGGGAGGAATTGATGATATACCGTGTATATATGTATATTTATGTTCATTTTGTACATTTCTAAAAATAAAGTTTGATGGAAATACTTAGTAGGCCTATCCTTTCTTCCCTGAATGATTTGCTCCTATAACATATCATTCATATATAGCAAACCATGATTTGATTTCTCATCAAACAGTAGTAGTTTATTACAGGTAAAAATAACTTACTCTTTGTTATGACCGGCTCGTAGGCCACAACGGAAAGACAAGGAGACATACACGAGTTTACAAAACCACGGGCACATTTATTGTGGTAAATGCAGAGATAGGTGGTCGAGGGGAGAGGATCGCCGAGTTCGTCCTTCTGCAGCCGGAGAGAGAGGGGCCGCCGTGTGACTCCGGGCAGCTGGGCTTAATAGCACCTCGGTCGAGGTGTCCGTGATCGCGCTGATTAGCCTCTTCAGCTCCACCCCATCGTAAGACCTGCAACACACCTGCACAAAGGCCCTGGGGCCGTCACACTCTTCTATAACAACAGTTGTAGGTACAGTTCGGTTAGTTAGCGTATAAAATATACGGCTGTACCGACGCCATTATAAGACTGATGTTCTGAGAGCGAGCCGAAAAAAGCACTGTTAGACATGGGCGGAGCCTCTCTGGTGGTTGACTAATCAGAACAGAGTGGCCGAGCTGACCAATCGGAGCACACTAGGCTCACAGGGAGGGGGGGGGGGCAGGAGCTCCAACGAGCCGTTTAGTGGAGAGAGTGAATACTGCTGAATACACATGCTTGACAGAGATGCTGTATGCGAAACCAATGTGAGTTTGGAAAATTGCACAGTATAAATCTATTTTAGTATACCTCAACAATGTAATTATGATCAGTGGAAATGGCCATGACATGGGCCCTTTAATGTTAGCTAGCATCGAAGCTAATGTAGGCTAACTGCCACCTGTTGCCATAGCTACAGCTGAGCAGAGAAAAGTTTAATCAAATCTAAGTTTATTTATAAGATTCAATATCAAAAAACACTATTGTCTCAGTGGGGTTTACATTATTAACAAACATATACAAAATATATGATAAAAGGACAAGATAGAAGTCAATAAAATACAACAAAAATTCAATAAAATACATTAAAAACAATCAAATGTAGGACTCAGGAGGACAGACATGGGGTGATGCATTTTTAAAGAGCTTTAATAAAAGCATCATGTTCCCAAAGTCATGTGAATTAATCATAATCTCAAGACTCTACATTCAAGATTCAAGGCTTTTATTAGTCATACTTGCAGAGCTACTAGCTGCGTTCACACCAAGTACTTTCCTGTACTTAGTTCCGGCACTAAGAGCCCCGGCGCTTTTAACCCCAGGGCACTTAGTACAGATCGCGTTCACACCAGAGTACTTTTCCCTGAGGGAAGATTACGCAAATGAGCCGCTGACGTCACTTCTTCTTCTTCTGCTTTGGCTTTACTGGCAGGCCACAAACCACTTCACGGCGAGTACAGTAGGTGGCGGTATGCACCTTAAAGTTGTTTGCAATCCGCTGCAAAACAAGAGAAGAAGAAGAAAAACTTCCCGCGTATACTGCGACGCCCACCCACTCGCTGTACATTAGGCGTCTGTTGTTTACCTTCAGACATGATGGAGATGGAGTCGACTGAAGTTGTGCTGTTTGTGCTCATGTTATACAGCTTTGTAACTGAGTTAATCCAGCCTGAGCAACTTGCGTACAATAACAAGCCGAGCACGAGTGGTGGTGGAGAACGCTTTTGGCAGACTGAAGGGCAGGTGGCGGTGCTTGATGAAAAGAAACGACTGCAAGATGGACAAGATCACAATCCAGGTGGCAGCATGTTGCATATTACATAACCTTTGTGAAAGTAATGAGTACAGGGACGAATGGACTGCCTTACCGGCGACCCAGCTTTATGAGGCATCTGAACAGCCCTTATGAGGCATCTGAACAGCCCTTATGAGGCATCTGAACAGCCCTTATGAGGCATCTGAACAGCCCTTATGAGGCATCTGAACAGCCCTCATGAGGCATCTGAACAGCCCTTATGAGGCATCTGAACAGCGTGTCAATTGTAAACATTTTGACAATAAAGCTGATCTTTTGTACAGTGCTTTTGTTTCTCTTTTATTTTCCAGTCAAGACAGGCAACATTACAATAGTGTACAGTGTGGCAATATAATAACAATAAACTGTGCCAGGTGTGTTGTATGCACAGTAAATAGGCTCAGCAGCAAACCCACCGTTATTATTTATATATATCTTCCTGAGACCCACTGCATCCGTCTGCCATAAACACTATGGAAACATACATGTTAGTTTCGGCCCATAGTGGACTCCATGTTGTGTTGTGTGAAATGGGGGGGGAATTAAAAGTTTGCAAATCCCCATGTCCTCCTCAGAGGACAATCATAAAAACATTTAGTTTTAGGTCAAATAATATTTAAAATTATATAAATTGTCATATTTGTGTATGTGCCCCTGCCATTCCTCCACAAGGTTGCAACATTGATGATAAATAAATGACAAATAAAGCTTTGCCAGTTTATAACCGATGAAACTTGATGGTATCAGAATAATCACTTACATGTGATGGATAGGATGCTACGGTCACTAAAGATAAAGTGTCAGGAGAAATAAGCAAGCTACAGGATCTGTTTAACAGTAAATAGAAGTTCACATTTTTAATGTAAATAAAATAGAAGTTGTACATGTAAATTAACATTATCAATATAAAATAAAGTGTCAGTTGTATCAAGACTATATAATAACAGTAATAACAATAATATAAAATGAACTGGTGAGCATCTTGTCCTCCGTTTCCTGGGCCTTGGTGAACAGCACCATCTGATCCCCGTGCATCGACTCTTTCACCACGGCACGCCGGTCCTCCAACGCCTGGACGGTGTCAAAGAAATTCGCATCCCGTGTCCGCTTTCCTAAGAGGGGAAAATAAGCAAGATACAAGATCTGTTTAGTCGCCATGTAGTTTTACAACATGCTAGGAATGTGTTTTTTGTATTTTCACAAATAGAATTAAGGTTTCACAAATCTGAAACTGTGTTATAAAGAATCTTTTGACTCTCTGGGATAATCCAGTCCAGATTTGATGAGTGTAGGTATAGTGGTTTTAGATCAGGACCTGGTCTAATGTGGCCAGGATGCGAAAAAGCACTGAAATCTCCCTTTTTTGTATTTTCACAAATAGAATTAAGGTTTCACAAATCTGAAACTATGTTATAAAGAATGTTTGGCCTCTCTGGGATAATCCAGTCCAAATAAATCGGCTATGCAGCGATTTAAGAGGTTCAAACACGGAGGATTGTTCCTTTTTGAAGAGTGCTTCATGTATGCTTGAACTTTGTTTAATGTTGTTGAGGCAAGTTAAACATAAAATATGATGAATATTATGAAATAAACATGATTGTGAACATCAGTTCGATGCGTAACGTTCTTTCAAGACAAAGTTACAGTGTGTGTACCTTTGCGTTTGGTTGCTGGTAAGGAGGACGACAAGCGCTGTGATCTAGAATGCAAAGCTCACTTGTTTCCAATCCCGAGAGTTGTCCATCCTCGCCTGAAACACACGATTAGTGCCATGAGTTAGTGAAGCAAATTACAGAAACACTGCACAGTTATTCACAAGTCAAAACGTTTTCATAGCGGCCGAGAATATCTAGCTAGCTAGATGTAGCTAGCTCGGGGCCGGTGTTAGCCTATTCAGCCTAGCATGGCTAGCTTGATCTAATGAGCAAATAAAAGTACATCTGAGACCATTATTGTGCAGATTAAAACCCCAGTGCATGTAGTTGATTTTACCTTCGTCGTGGTAGTCATCGTTGGCCACTGAATCCGCCGTTTGTAGTCCTGAGTTTCTTTATATTTAGCCGGTGGGGCTGTGCACGATTCCCAGGTCGAGTGAAAGCTACCGAACCGGCTTCAGTAGCATTCCCTGGGTCGCGTCCTCGGCGTAGATCTCCAGAAGCGCCGACACCTCCTCATCATTTCTTGATGCTTGCCATAACTGCTTTCAAAAACAAACCCAACGCTCCGTTGGTGCGTTGGGTTTTGTAGCGAGGAAAAACAATGGCGTCTCCACACAACATTTTCACAGTTGTACGGGCGTGGTTTGCAATTCGCCCAGCCAATCAGCACTGGGGCACTTTTGGGGCACTTTTCACCCACAGAAAAGTACGCTCTCCCAGCGGGCTCTAAAAATGGGGGTAAAAGTACCCGAGATTAAGTACGATTTTTGGTGTGAACGCGACATAAGGGGTACTCACGGAACTAAACGCGAAAAGTACGGTGAAAAGTACTCCGGTGTGTACTTCAGTACTTTTCATTTAGTTATTATGACGATGAAATTCTGAGGTCCCAGGCTCCTCCAACAGAGCAACACAATAAAACAGAACAAAATAAAATTGTGCAAGTAAATACAAAAAGTAAAATAGTGAAATAAGAGTCTATATTCAAGTGATTGGAATATGATATATTAGATAAATAATTTCTAAATTGCAGCCAGATTAATGTTATGGATGTTGTTTCAAAAGTTCAGGTGTTTAACAGCTAACAGTTATGTTTACCTTGTGTTGATGTCTGCAGATCACCACTAGATGTCAGTCTGACCTTAGTGTGTGTGTGTGTGTGTGTGTGTGTGTGTGTGTGTGTGTGTGTGTGTGTGTGTGTGTGTGTGTGTGTGTGTGTGTGGTGTGTGCGGTGGGTGTGTGTGTGTGTGTGTGTGGTGTGTGTGTGTGTGTGTTGTGTGTGTGTGTGTGTGTGTGTGCGTGTGTGTGTGTGTGTGTTGTGTGTGTGGTGTGTGTGTGTGTGGTGTGGTTGTGTTGTGTGTGTGTGTGTGATGTGTGTGTGTGTGTGTGTGTGTGTGTGTGTGGTGTGTGTGTGTGTGTGCTGTGTGTTGTGTGTGTGTGTGTGTGTGTGTGTGTGTGTGTGTGTGTGCGTGTGTGTGTGTGTGTGTTGTGTGTGTGTGTGTGTGTGTGTGTGTGTGCGTGTGCGTGTGCGTGTGTGTGTGTGTTATACTCCGTTTTGAAATGGGGTAACATTTGACCCGTTTCCAAATGATTTTATGTCGAGATAAAGGTTTATTTTATGTTCGTGCCAGAAACATATCATGTACTCCAGGGGTCGGCAACAGGCGGACCGCGGTCCGGATCCGGACCCAGACGCCGACCTATACGGACCCGGACCTATAATCAATACATTAATAGGGGATTTCAATTTTGACGGGGCGATTCTATTTTAACCGCTGCCGACAGGGGGCGAAAGAGACGAGTGAGCGATACAGGGAGAGAAACACAGAAGAAGAGACGAGAGAGCGATACAGGGAGAGAAACACAGAAGAAGAGATGAGAGCGCGGCAGAGAGAAGCGGAGAGGAAAGTGAGTGAAGAGAAGAGTTAGCGATACAGGGAGAGAAGACGGAGAGGAGAGTGAACAGGCGTGTTAGCGGCAGACAGGGAGAGACAAATAATGACACATGGCGCTCTCCAAGAAGAGGATAGTGGACAGTGAGAACAGAGCTTTTAACCCTGAGTGGACTCATTCATGTTCATCCTGCCCACTGGGAGCACAGAGCCAGTGTGTCTCATTTGTTCAGAGACCGTGGCGCTCATTAAAAGTGCCAAAACGCCACTATGAGACAAAACACAAAGTGTTTGACCAAACATTCCCTCTCAAGTCAGAACGGAGGTCACAAAAAATAAGCAGTCTCAGAGCCCAATATGATCAGTCCACCAGGACCAAAATTAAAACTAAATGTGGTTCCAGGGCAGGCTAACCGAGGCTAACCAATGAGCACCTGCATGTGTGTATGAGAATGGCCCTGACACCATTTCAGCCCAGATCTAAACTCCTGGCAGGACAAGCTCCAGCTCAATTCTCGCACTGAATTAAAGAAAAGTGAGTGAGGGACTGCAATATAAGAGGGAAAGAAAGAGAAACTTTAAAAACTGTTCAATTGTTATGATGTGTGAAGACTGATATGTTCTATAATCGACTGAAACTGTTAGGTCATGATGTGAAACGGTTAACAAAGAAAAAGGGAAACTCAAGCTGCTGCTACACTTTATTTTATTTATCTAGAATTAAGCACTTTTAAGATGCACATATTTTCAAAAGCTATTTTATTTATTTTCTCTATTTTATTTTTAAATGCAGCCAGAGAGGAACATTACACATATCCACAGTATTTACTGTATATCTGTATAGTTCAATGTTAATTGACAATAAATATTGTTGTTTATGAATTGTACTTTCTTTAGTACTTTTCAGTTGTTGATTACATGCAAACGTTGATAAAGCTACAGGCTACTTCAATATATATCACACTAATTCATAAAGCAACTTAGACATGTTGATGTTCCGGACCTTTGCATGGGGACATTTTCTCTAACTGGACCTCGTTGAATTTTAGTTGAATACCCCTGATGTACTCGTATACTACGTTTTGCGAGAAAATAATTATGATCACTTTCATTAGGTTTTGGGTTTAATTCAAATATAAAGCATCTGGGGTCAATTTGGTAGAATGAATCAACATGTGTGTTTTTTTAAACTCAGAAATGAGGTTTGAATTTGTGTAAATGAGGTTTATTGACCGTACATTTAGAAAAGAAGAGTAACTTTTAAATCTGAATAAAGTTAGCTCAAAAGGTGTTACACAGATCTGAGTAATTATTTATACTATGTGCTTTATGAACAGAAGATGCTCAGTTGATAGGACGACAACACAAGGGTTAAAATATTATTATTAATACTACAGCGTTACTAAAAGTCGTGCCTTTAAAATCGCACCAAAGTAGAAGTATTCATACATAATACGGTAATACAAGTATTTAATTTGAACAATGGTCCATTTAAAATATATATATATATATTACATAATTGTACATGACTATTACTTTTAAAAAATGTTCAAGGTGCAAGTTTTAAGTTCTCATGATATCGTTTTTATTAAGTTATAGGTGAGATACACGGGTCATTTTACAATAGATAGATAGATAGATAGATCGTACTTTATTGATCCCAAATTGGGAAATTGTTTTTGTTACAGCAGCATAAAAGGCATTTTACAATAAAACAAAATATACAAGAATAGAAATAAAATAAAATAAAATATAAAATAAAATATAAAATATACATGTCAAAATACAAAATAGAAATATACATACAGATATTATATATATATATATATATATATACAAATATACAAATATATATATATTAATACTTGTTCCTTTAGGGAGATATGTTAGTTGATGATCCTACTGATGTCACCTTTTTTAATGTAGGTTGCCCCCCCCCCCCCCCCCCCCTCGGTGGTATTCTTCCTTAAAGTCTGTGTACATCTCCTCAGGTTCACGTACTGAGTTACTGCAGTTGAGTGAAGTATCTGTTGTATTTTTCCATCACTGTAGTTACTGAGATGTGCCTGCAGGGGGCGTGAGAGCACATGTTTTTATCAGATGCAGTTTTTACCTCACGCTGCTGCTGGTTTGTATTTTCACTTTTTATTTGTGTTGAGTTTCATTATAAGGTAAATAATCACAAGTTGCATTTCCACTTTTTATTCTGCTGCTGCTCCGCAAACACAACAAAACATAACTGTCAGAAAAGCACCGTGAAAAAACTCTTTAAAGTAGAGACACTACATACTGATATACACCTGAACATCAGCAGGAGAGGACTCTTTAAAGTAGAGACACTACATACTGATATACACCTGAACATCAGCAGGAGAGGACTCTTTAAAGTAGAGACACTACATACTGATATACACCTGAACATCAGCAGGAGAGGACTCTTTAAAGTAGATACACTACATACTGATATACACCTGAACATCAGCAGGAGAGGACTCTTTAAAGTAGAGACACTACATACTGATATACACCTGAACATCAGCAGGAGAGGGACTCTTTAAAGTAGAGACACTACATACTGATATACACCTGAACATCAGCAGGAGAGGACTCTTTAAAGTAGAGACACTACATACTGATATACACCTGAACATCAACAGGAGAGGACTCTTTAAAGTAGAGACACTACATACTGATATACACCTGAACATCAGCAGGAGAGGACTCTTTAAAGTAGAGACACTACCTACTGATATACACCTGAACATCAACAGGAGAGGACTCTTTAAAGTAGAGACACGACATACTGATATACACCTGAACATCAGCAGGAGAGGACTCTTTAAAGTAGAGACGCTACATACTGATATACACCTGGACATCAGCAGGAGAGGACTCTTTAAAGTAGAGACATTACTTCTACACCGCCAGTATTACATTTATTTGACAGCTTTAGTTACTTTGCATATTCAAATTATACAAAATATGAATCAACCAAAGTAAAGTTTTGAATGCAGGAGTTTTATTTGTAACAAAGTATTTCTGCACAGTAGTATAAATACTTTAGTACAGGATCTGAGTACTCCCTCAACTTCTGCTTGTACTTCTATTTCGAGTATAGTAACACTTTGCAAACTGTAGCCTATTATATATATTTGTACTTTAACTTGAGGGAAACTTTTACCTGTAACGGAGTATTTCTAATACTTTTATTTAACTTTTATTTCGGATCAAGTAAGTTTTTCTCTCCGCCGCGTCACGCACCTGCCCAGCTTTAAGCCCCGCCCCCCCCCCTCCATATCTAATAAAACCCCCGGAGACCGGAAGACCTGTCACTGTGAGCCGAGCCTCCTCAGAACTACTTTCTCACACGGAGGGGATTTAAAACCACATCACACCCCCTCCCCAAAAACACCGCGAGCGTCTCCGCGGACGCTCCTGCTTTTAGTGCGCGTGCAGCTCCATGGAAGTGGCCGGATTCTACGACGAGGAGGGCGGCTTCCGCAGAGACCCCCCCCAGCAAACCCCCCTGCACCCCGGCCCCTGGAGGCTCGGAGACCCGATGACGGAGCTCGAGGAGCGGGAGAGAGCCATCGACTTCAGCGCGTACCTGGAGCAGCAGAACCAGAACCAGAACCAGCAGAACCAGAACCAGCAGGACGTGTTCTCAGACTTTCTGCTGGAGAACAAGATCAAGAGGGGGGTCTCGGCTCTGCACAAGAACTACTCCCTGCTGAACCAGCTGGAGGACCCCCAGCGGGACCCTCAGCATTACGCGCACCTCGGGTACGCGGAGCTGCAGGACACGCGCATGGATAGCGTGCTGAACCCCGCGAGCCGGTACCGAGAGGACAGCCGCGAGGACGGGAAGATGGAAAACGGGTCTTCGGGGTTCGATATGCGGTCCTACATCCACTACCAGCAGTCCGCCAGCGGCAGCATGGGGAACCTCTCCAGCGCGTCCTCCTCCTCCTCCTCCACCTGCTCCAGCCCCACCAGAACCGCTCAGAGTTCGGCTGCAGGGGGCGGGGAGGTGTCCAGCAGCATGAAACCCAACAAGAAGAAGCGGCTGGACAAGGACAGCGACGAGTACCGGGTCCGGAGGGAGAGGAACAACCTGGCCGTGCGGAAGAGCCGAGACAAAGCCAAGATCCGTAATCTGGAGACGCAGCACAAAGTCCTGGAGCTCGCGGCGGAGAACGACCGGCTGCAGAAGCGCGTGGAGCAGCTGTCGCGCGAGCTCGGCACCCTGAGGAACCTGCTGTCCGCCACCGGGACCTGCTAGAACCGGGACCGGGACTCGTCGGGACTCTAGAGACACGGTACACGGGTTTTACACGGACACTATGGATGGGACGCATGGATTATTGCGCACGGATTATTATTGCGCAATTCTTCTCTGACTGTTCACATGTTCTCCTCAGATGTCGTGTGTGCGCGCGTGTGTGTGTGTGTGTGCGCGTGTGTGTGTGTGTGCGCGTGTGTGTGTGTGCGTGTGTGTGTGTGTGTGTGTGTGTGTGTGTGTGTGTGTGTGTGTGTGTGTGTGTGTGTGTGTGTGTGTGTGTGTGTGTGTGTGTGGACATCAGGAGGGGCAGAAACTGGACTCTAGCAGCGTTACATTTGAAGTGCATGGAAATCAGGTTATTGCGCAATCCTCTCCTCAGATTGTCCACATGTCTCCTCAGATGTCTTGTGTGTTTGTTCGTGGCCATACATGCAGGATTTTATAAATACCGAGGTCCTGAATCGACCTGTTATAGGGGGGGTTTTGGGGCATGCACCCTCCAATGTTTTTTTTCTTAACATATGTGCTTTTTAAGACATTTGGACGGAGGGCGAAAAGGGAATGAAATGTCAGTGTGCAGCATCGCAACTCAACTTGAAGAAGTGATGCATCAAAATCAGGTTAAATATCCCATTGAATGATCCACGGTACAATCTGGAAAATGATCCCAAAATGTGTGAAAATCAATGTTTAATTGTAAGAAACGGTACAAATTCACACTACAGACACATTCCTTCAACCTGTGCTCAAACATGTGACCAACCAGCTGTTCTTCCCAGGCTGCACCTTATTAAAACCCCTGACATCCAATAAGACTTGATCGCCTTATAAACACCCCGAGAAAGAATACATGGCCCTCGGTGTGTGTGTTCAGTGTCTCTGTGATTCTCTTGTATCTGGAGCAGTGTGTGTCGGGGGAGAGTTTGTGCTGCAGTGAAATGATGCAACTCTCTGTAATAGTGTTGGCAATGAATGAAATAAGTCTTAATTATTTAATATTAAAAGGGGGACGGGGGGGGGAAATGCTGTAATTGTACTTGATATTTTATTGAATTAAACAGATTTATACTTTTGTCTAAAAAAAAAACCAGTTTTGTTTGTAATTTCTTCTTTTCTGACGTTTCCTGAAGCAGACGGGAGGGGCGACTTTAACACTCATCCTTTCAGGGTTTCAAACACGACACATTGCAGATAGAAAAGGTCCCGACAGTAAGGTGGAGTTTACATGTTGTGTAGATTACAGTGACATCAACGCTCTGGAGCGATGTGAGGTGATCTAAGGACGTGGAGGGATGTCATCAGCAAGATGAGAGTCTGCAGGTCATTTGATATTCTAGTCGTGAAAAAGTGAAACACGTCGATCCCGGTTGCTGAGATTCACCGTTAGAATAGATGTGCATGCATTCATGTCAGAAAGTGCTTTCTATTGAAAAGATCTGCTGCTTGTCTGTGTTTCATATCCCATCAGAGGGACCCTCTTCAGACACAACATGTTTACACCTGACAGAAACTGGATGGACATTTTTCACCATTTCTCGATCAATAGAGAAAATAATCAGCAGATCAGGTTTTTTTAAATGTCTTGTTTTGTCCAGAGATAATCCCTTTAATGTTTCAGATCGATTTCTGACTTCAAATCATATCTAATGATGACCTCATCTGACTAATCGACTCATTGTGCATCTCTAGTTTGAATTCTTTCATATGTGTTGTTACGACAGAGCCTCGAGCCACAAGCCTCCTCTGTGACTGAATATATTATAACATGAGGACGATTGGGTTAGTGTTTTTATACAGCACCCAGACCCTCAGACCCTCATAGCAGACCCTCATAGCAGACCCTCATAGCAGACCCTCAGAGCAGACCCTCATAGCAGACCCTCATAGCAGACCCTCATAGCAGACCCTCATAGCAGACCCTCATAGCAGACCCTCATAGCAGACCCTCATAGCAGACCCTATAGCAGACCCTCATAGCAGACCCTCATAGCAGACCCTCATAGCAGACCCTCAGACCCTCATAGCAGACCCTCATAGCAGACCCTCAGACCCTCATAGCGCCGGCCTGTCAGCCGACTCACTGAGTGATGCAGAACCCCGAGACACAAATCTGCTGATTAATTTCCCTTTTGCTCTGAAAATAGCGACGGCTGTTCTCTGCAGTCTCTGCTGGTTCTTCAAATGTCTGAGAGTCTGAAAGAGAGTCTCTTCAGAGTGATATCAAACTCAGAGGAGCAGCAGCTCTCCTCATTGCAGACGCTACCTGAAAGCCACTGTAACGATGACTCAATCAGAACTTGTGCTTATTTAGTTTTCATTATTTAATACTTATTGTTTCAGAAAAACCCCTTCCCTCCGTGCGTTCAGCCACAAGCCTCCTCCTCCTCCTCCTCCTCCTCCTCCTCCTCCTCCTCCTCCTCCTCTGGTACTGAATGTAAAATGAGGAATAATATGTAAAATGGTGTTTTTTTTATATCCATCACAACAAAGTGACTTTCAATCAGATGCCCGTTCCTCTCGTCTCTCCAAGATTCTGCTGATTTCATTTCTCCTTTTAGTCGTGACATCGTTGACAGACGTCTCTGAAAGCTCCTCAAATGTGTAGTCTGAAGATAATCACTTTAATATGTATGGGTGTGGACCGGAGCAAGTCTCCTCGTTTGAGTGCTGACTTTCTTCTGTGAAAATGTATTTATATATAAAATCCTGATTTTACCACTCCTGACTGTTAACTAACTCGGTTCTTTTGCTCACTGAGAGAGCCTCAGACCCTAAAACAAAGTTGATGATTCTGTTCTCCTTAATCAGATAGTTCTGTCTCAAGATACCCTCTTCAGTACGAGAGAAAAGCAGCACATTTTAGAACTCTTTCTGACATCATTGGCAGGAAAAAACACTCAGACAGTTCATCTATCACAGACCGTTTTGCAGTCATTTAACGTTAATGTTAATTCTGGCATCTCTATTTATGACCTTTCATATTTGTTGTTTCCACAAAGTTTCTAAAGGTGTTGGAAAGTCAGTCGTTATAAGGATGTGTGTGTGTCATGGATATAGAAGAACAGAGGAGGCGTGTTGCTGAACACAGAATGAGGGTTTATATGATTAGTGTTTTTATATATCCATTACACACAAAGTGACTCCCCAAGGCAAGGCAAGGCAAGGCAAGTTTATTTATATAGCACCTTTCAACACAAGGCAATTCAAAGTGCTTTACAAAAATGGAAGACATTAAGAAAATGGCATTAAAAATCAGTCATTAAAAAGAAAAGATAATAAAATAAACATTAAAAGAAAAAATACATGGATAAAAGTTACAGTGCAGTTTAAGATGTGAATAGTTCAATTAAAAGCAGCGGCAAAAAGAAAAGTCTTCAGCCTGGATTTAAAAGTAGTAAGAGTTGCAGCGGACCTGCAGGTTTCTGGGAGTTTGTTCCAGATATTCGGAGCATAATAACTGAATGCTGCTTTACCATGTTTAGTTCTGACTCTGGGGACAGAAAGCTGACCAGTCCCTGAAGACCTGAGGGTTCTGGATGGTTCATAATTTAGCAGTAGGTCAGACATGTATTTTGGGCCTAAACCATTCAAAGCTTTATAAACCAGCAGCAGTATTTTGAAATCTATTCTTTGACACACAGGAAGCCAGTGTAAGGACTTCAGAACAGGAGTGATGTGATCCACTTCTTAGTGTTAGTGAGGACTCGAGCAGCGGCGTTCTGAATTAGCTGCAGCTTTCTAATAGATTTTTTAGTGAGACCTGTAAAGACACCATTACAGTAGTCGAGTCTACTGAAGATAAAAGCATGGACAAGTTTTTCCAAATCCTGCTGTGACATTAGTCTCCCCAGCACTCTTCTGTAAGCTCTCCCTCCCTTCCTCCGTGAGTCCTGGGATCCTAAGCGCCTCAGATGCGTCCTAAGCGCCTCAGATGCGTCCTAAGTGCCTCAGATGCGTCCTAAGCTCCTCAGATGCATCCTAAAGCCTCAGATGCGTCCTAAGCGCCTCAGATGCGTCCTAAAGCCTCAGATGCGTCCTAAGCGCCTCAGATGCATCCTAAAGCCTTAGATGCATCCTAAAGCCTTAGATGCATCCTAAGCGCCTCAGATGCGTCCTAAGCGCCTCAGATGCGTCCCAAAGCCTCAGATGCATCCTAAGCGCCTCAGATGCATCCTAAAGCCTCAGATGCGTCCTAAGCGCCTCAGATGCATCCTAAAGCCTCAGATGCATCCTAACGCCTCAGATGCATCTTCAAGCCTCAGATGCATCCTAAAGCCTCAGATGCATCCTAAACCCTCAGATGCATCCTAAAGCCTCAGATGCATCCTAAAGCCTCAGATGCGTCCTAAAGCCTCAGATGCGTCCTAAAGCCTCAGATGCATCCTCAAGCCTCAGATGCATCCTAAAGCCTCAGATGCATCCTAAAGCCTCAGATGCATCCTAAAGCCTCAGAAG
>NW_022987826.1:352727-357965 GCF_902827165.1 Trematomus bernacchii | reverse complement strand
ACACACACAACACACACACACACACACACCACACACACACACACACACACACCACACACACACACACACACACACACACACACACACGCACACACACACACACACACACACACACCACACACACACACACACACACACACACACACACACACACACACACACACACACCACTACCTGTCACTGGGATGTTCTCTTCAGCTGTTGAGAAATGTAAGATATTTTTTAACCTGTGAGTCATGTTGCTAAACTCTTATTAGTTCCTTAAAGAACATTTCACAGGGTGATTCATTAAAACACTGTTTTTATCTGAGTATTTCCATGTTATGCTACTGTGTACTTCAACTCCACTACAGTTCAGAGGTACATGGTGTACTTCTACTCCACTACAGTTCAGAGGTACATGGTGTACTTTTCCTCCACTACAGTTCAGAGGTACATGGTGTACTTTTCCTCCACTACATGTATTTAATACCTTTAGTTACTTCACAGATGTGGATGAATGATGTGAAATATAATCAAGTGTTAAATCAGACTTTAGTTCCACCTGGAGTAAATCCACAAGCTACCCTGCAGTATACAAAGTCATTCAAACTAGCTGCACCTTTACCAGCTTTGAGAACACTTTCATTCATCAATCATTATAAAACATATCATATATATTATTCTGAAATGGACCAATCTGCACAATGACTACTTTTACTGTCGCTACTTTCACTATATTTTGATGAGAATACTTTTATACTTTCACTTGAGGAACATTTTGAATGCAGGACTTCAAGTACAAGATCAGAGTACTTCTACTTTTACTAAGTACAATATCTGAGTACTTCTACTTTTACTCAAGTACTAGATCTGAGTACTTCTACTTTTATTCAAGAACAAGATCTGAGTACTTCTACTTTTACTCAAGTACAAGATCTGAGTACTTCTACTTTTACTCAAGAACAAGATCTGAGTACTTCTACTTTTACTTTTACTCAAGTACAAGATCTGAGTACTTCTACTTTTACTTTTACTCAAGTACAAGATCTGAGTACTTCCACTTTTACTCAAGTACAAGATCAGAGTACATCTACTTTTACTTTTACTCAAGTACAAGATCTGAGTACTTCTACTTTTACTCAAGTACAATATCTGAGTACTTCTACTTTTACTCAAGTACAAGATCTGAGTACTTCTACTTTTACTCAAGTACAAGATCTGAGTACTTCTACTTTTACTAAAGTACAAGATCTGAGTACTTCTACTTTTACTAAAGTACAAGACCTGAGTACTTCTACTTTAACTTAAGTACAAGACCTGAGTACTTCTACTTTTACTCAAGTACAAGATCAGAGTACTTCTACTTTTACTCAAGTACAAGACCTGAGTACTTCTACTTTTACTCAAGAACAAGATCTGAGTACTTCTACTTTTACTTTTACTCAAGTACAAGATCAGAGTACTTCCACTTTTACTCAAGTACAAGATCAGAGTACTTCTACTTTTACTTTTACTCAAGTACAAGATCAGAGTACTTCTACTTTTACTCAAGAACAAGATCTGAGTACTTCTACTTTTACTCAAGAACAAGATCTGAGTACTTCTACTTTTACTTTTACTCAAGTACAAGATCTGAGTACTTCTACTTTTACTTTTACTCAAGTACAAGATCAGAGTACTTCCACTTTTACTCAAGTACAAGATCTGAGTACTTCTACTTTTACTCAAGTACAAGATCAGAGTACTTCTACTTTTACTCAAGAACAAGATCAGAGTACTTCTACTTTTACTCAAGAACAAGATCTGAGTACTTCTACTTTTACTCAAGTACAAGACCTGAGTACTTCTACTTTTACTCAAGAACAAGATCTGAGTACTTCTACTTTTACTTTTACTCAAGTACAAGATCAGAGTACTTCCACTTTTACTCAAGTACAAGATCTGAGTACTTCTACTTTTACTCAAGTACAAGATCAGAGTACTTCTACTTTTACTCAAGATCTGAGTACTTCTACTTTTACTCAAGTACAAGATCTGAGTACTTCTACTTTTACTCAAGCACAAGATCTGAGTACTTCTACTTTTACTCAAGCACAAGATCTGAGTACTTCTACTTTTACTCAAGTACAAGATCTGAGTACTTCTACTTTTACTCAAGCACAAGATCTGAATACTTCTACTTTCACTCAAGAACAAGATCTGAGTACTTCTACTTTTACTCAAGTACAAGATCTGAGTACTTCTACTTTTACTCAAGTACAAGATCTGAGTACTTCTACTTTTACTCAGGTACAAGATCTGAGTACTTCTACTTTCACTCAAGTACACGATCTGAGTACTTCTACTTTTACTCAAGTACAAGATCTGAGTACTTCTACTTTTACTCAAGTACACGATCTGTGTACTTCTACTTTTACTCAAGTACAAGATCTGAGTACTTCTACTTTTACTCAAGTACAAGACCTGAGTACTTCTACTTTTACTCAAGAACAAGATCTGAGTACTTCTACTTTTACTTTTACTCAAGTACAAGATCTGAGTACTTCTACTTTTACTCAAGTACAAGATCTGAGTACTTCTACTTTTACTCAAGTACAAGATCTGAGTACTTCTACTTTTACTCAAGTACAAGATCTGAGTACTTCTACTTTTACTCAAGTACAAGACCTGAGTACTTCTACTTTTACTCAAGTACAAGATCTGAGTACTTCTACTTTTACTCAAGTACAAGACCTGAGTACTTCTACTTTTACTCAAGATCTGAGTACTTCTACTTTTACTCAAGTACAAGATCTGAGTACTTCTACTTTTACTCAGGTACAAGATCTGAGTACTTCTACTTTTACTCAAGTACAAGATCTGAGTACTTCTACTTTTACTCAGGTACAAGATCTGAGTACTTCTACTTTCACTCAAGTACACGATCTGAGTACTTCTACTTTTACTCAAGTACAAGATCTGAGTACTTCTACTTTTACTCAAGTACACGATCTGTGTACTTCTACTTTTACTCAAGCACAAGATCTGAGTACTTCTACTTTTACTCAAGTGCACGATCTGTGTACTTCTACTTTTACTCAAGTACAAGATCTGAGTACTTCTACTTTTACTCAAGTACAAGATCAGAGTACTTCTACTTTTACTCAAGTACAAGATCTGAGTACTTCTACTTTTACTCAAGTACACGATCTGTGTACTTCTACTTTTACTCAAGCACAAGATCTGAGTACTTCTACTTTTACTCAAGTACAAGATCTTTGTACTTCTACTTTTACTAAAGTACAAGACCTGAGTACTTCTACTTTTACTAAAGTACAAGACCTGAGTACTTCTACTTTTACTAAAGTACAAGACCTGAGTACTTTGAAGTGTATTGAGAGTGACCCTAGTGGCTGGGTGTGCCTCAGAGTGTGTCCTCTGAGACAGTTCCTCTCTCCTCTGCCAGCGGATGTGCTCGGACGGGAAGAGACGCTGAGCTCCGGTAAACCGCCTCACCATGATCGTCTTCAAGAGCACTAAGTTTCAACATCTGAGATCACTTCTGCTATTCTCTGTGCAGATGAGTGTGAAAGAGCTGCGGTCACTCTGCAGGATCAGATCTGCGCCTCCAGGCTTGAGAAACTCCAGGCGTTGCGACAGAGAGGGTGAAGTCAGTTCAGACGCTGCTAACCACCAGGAGCACGGATCAATAATCACAATGATCAGCTTTTGAGTGGAGGTGGCTCTGAGGGGTTAACTGAAGCTGCTTCACGGCCATCAGGAGCACGGATCAATAATCACAATCACCAGCTTTGAGTAGAGGGTTGACGTGGTGCCACTAGACACATCCCCCAAGCTGTGATAAGATAAGAAGTGGTTTATTGAAGTGTGTGCGTGGCAGAGAAACAGACGAGGCGGCGCTTTAGAGAAATGTCAAGACTAAGAAATAAAGAATCCAAAATGTAAACATCTCAAATAGAAATAAAATAACTTTAAAGAAGAAACATGTGGAAATACACATTTACGTGAAGTGAGGTTTGGTGAGATAACCCTGACCTCGCTTTGTTCTCTTTCTCTAAGTCACCACACATGACGGTGGCTCTGTTTTGAAATCAATACAATAAATGAAACATAAGAAGTCAAAGTAGAAAATGTGGAATTAAATATTTAAAAATATATATAATTATATTTCTATAAATATAAGTTAAAATAAAAATGTGGAATAAAATAAAAAATCAAGAAAATATTCCATGAAAATTAAAAGTGAAATACAATTCTAAAAATGATATAATAAATATACACAGTGAAGCTCACACAACTTCATAACATTCCTCTGCACTCAGTAATATATATCTACTACTATATATAATCATTCCAATAACTTGTATATAGACTCGTACTGCACTATTCCACATGCTCACTTTATTTTAGAACTATTTTTCTTTTTGTATTGCTCTTGCTCTCTGTATTATTATTATGTTGCATTGTTGGAGAAGCCTGTGACCTAAGATCTTCAACGACATAATTACTCTGTACTACTGTATATGTTAGTTTGACAATAAAGACCTTGAACCTTGAACCTTGAAACCACACACACACACCACACACACCACACACACACGCACAGTGAAGCACACCACACCACACACACACACACACACACACCCACACACACTCACACACACACACACTACTTTTTAATTAAGTTGTATCTTGTGTTTTGAGATGTTATATTGTATAATGTTTATTTTCCACTTTTTTTAAGTTCCTCTAATTTTGTGCAATACTTTGTTTTAAACATTTTCCCAATTTGGGATCAATAAAGTATATCTTACCTTATCTTAATATGGGGGTAACATGGGCGTCAGATGGTCTTAGCATTGGTGTATTATTGGTGTATTATTAGTGTATTATTGGTGTATTATTGGTGTATTATTAGTGTATTATTGGTGTATTATTGGTGTATTATTAGTGTATTATTGGTGTATTATTAGTGTATTATTGGTGTATTATTGGTGTATTATAGGTCTATTGGTGTATTATTAGTGTATTATTGGTGTATTATTAGTGTATTATTGGTGTATTATTAGTGTATTATTGGTGTATTATTAGTGTATTATTGGTGTATTATTGGTGTATTATTAGTGTATTATTGGTGTATTATTAGTGTATTATTGGTGTATTATTGGTGTATTATTAGTGTATTATTGGTGTATTATCGGTGTATTATGGTTGTATTATTGTTGTATTATTGGTGTATTTTATGTGTAATATGCA
>NW_022987826.1:275227-350227 GCF_902827165.1 Trematomus bernacchii | reverse complement strand
ACACACACGTCGCACACACACACACACACGCCACCACACACGCACACGCATCACACACGCACACACACCCACACACGCCCACCACACACACGCACCACACACGCACACACACACACACACACACACACCGCACACACACGCACACCACCCACACCGCACACACAACACACAACACACAACACCACACCAAAACCAGCCTCATAAAGAAAGTAAATGTGAAAGATAAATGTTATTTCCCACTTTCACTTGTTTGTTTGTTTGTTTGTTTGTTTGTTTACATAATGCCTGTTGTTATGGGAGAGAAAACACAATAAAAGATTAAAATACCATATTTATATATACGTACATAAGAAGTTAAACAAGTGTAATAAAAGATCATATATGCTCCTCTTTTCACCCTCTGTCTGAAACCAGAGCTGCTCTGATTGGTTAGCTGGCCGGCTCTGTTGTGGTTGGTCAACCAGCTTAGAGATGTCCCGCCCCTTAGCCTATCACGTACAATGTGTTGGAGCGCAAGTGTTCCATAGTGATGTCACTATGTTCTAGAAGTAAACAAAGGAGTCCAGTGTAAAGCTGATATGACAGAGAGCCTGTGCGACGCAGCCGGGTCAACTGACCCTGGATCTGTTTGAGTTACCCGGGTTACCCAAAACAAACGCGCTCTCGCTAAGCGGTCCTGAGACGCTGGTTATCAACTCGTTAACTCAAGCCAGGGTTGCTCTGTCCGGCTGAGAGCGCGTTCACATGAAAGGGGCGGGGCTAGCAACATTTGACCAATCACAAACATGGACAAGCGTACTGACAGCGCAGCGTCATACTTCCTGAATGAAAAGTGAACTTTAATATTAGTCAAATATGAAGAAGTTAAACTTTAAACATCCATGACTTAAACACTTTATCCAGGATCAAAGCCACATAGCTGCACCTGCAAGGTGAATACAGCTGGTAACAGAAAAAGTGTTTGAATGCGTACATTAACAGGTTTATGATATCACTGCCCCGTCTAAGACACGATCTGACTTTAATTACATTTGACTCGAGTGTTTCGTCAACTTAATGTGTTGCTTAAAATAATACTTCTGCATCCAGTATGTGACACTGAGTGTTGCACGGCCAGATACGGCTCAGCTGACTCAGATAAGGAAATATATGATACATTATGATGTGATATGATATGAATGATAATGGGACACATCGACGTCTGCACTCACAGTGCCGCGGACTGTACGTAATGTTACTCTGATCCGGTTACTTATGTCGTGGCAGATATTTAAGTAAGCTTTCTTAACGCTAATGTTATAATAGTCAGATTGCTCTGAAGATGGGAGGGGATATTCTATTAATGTTCACGTTCACACAGTCAGGTGATTTTTGCCGGCCGTCTTTCCTGCAACGGCAGTTTTTCTGTATTTCCTCTATCCTGTAATATGACTTGATCGCTTTAAACTCCGCACACTGAGCTCTGATTGGTCAGCAGGCGGTGAGCTCTGATTGGTCAGCAGGCGGTGCTTTCACTGAGTTGATCTCTTAGCCTGCCACCTAACCTGCTCCGGACCAGGCTAGCCGCTCAGCATAAGTTACCATGGAGATCTAGCCCGCTAAAAAGAGAACCAGCGTCGTAGGACCGGAAAGCCCGAGCTTTCCCTGAAGTTAGCGGCTAAGAGAACATCTGGCTTCGTAGTACAGGCCTCTGGTCTCAGGGTTTGATGCTGTAATTGTTTTGGTTTTTAGATTACATTACATGACATGTCGCACACACACACACACACCCAGCGACTTGCATACAGTCAATACTGTGGACAGTCCCCACACACACTTTATTGCCTGTAGGATCTGAGGGTCTCTGTGTGTGCGAGGGTCAAAACCATCAACAGGGTTTTACTGCTCTAAAGTCAACCATTAACTGTTGGGCTGTTATTCAGTGTGTGTGTGTGTGTGTGTGTGTGTGGTGTGTGTGTGTGTGTGTGTGTGTGTGTGTGTGTGTGTGTGTGTGTGTGTGTGTGTGTGTGTGTGTGTGTGTGTGTGTGTGTGTGTGTGGTGTGTGTGTGTGTTTACACCACTGTTGTTATGCAGAACAAACCCAATACAAGTTCAACTGAAATGTAGTAAATACAGTCTCTATAAAAATAAGAAGTTTTAGTCAAAATGTGTAATAAAAGACAAATGAATATATAAAATTAATTCTCTAAAAAGAAAGTGAAAATGTGGGAATAAAAAATGTAATAAAATAGAGAAGTAAGATTTCTATAAAAATAAGAAGTTGAGGTTAAACATGTGATTATTTACAGTAACACGTAGGGTTTCCTGTAAATAAACATCATTTCTGATCCTAAACATGTTGTTTAGTCACATTGTTCTGTTGTCTACACAAGAAGTAACATCACCTTATTGATATTTACTTCTCTGCATTTCATATTGAGGTAAAGTCACGGAAAGTAATCACGTTACTTTCATATTGAGATGCTCAGACAAGGTTATTTGTACAGGTAAGTAGTTCCTGATTACCTGTGTGTGTTGTGTGTGTGTGTGTGTGTGTGTGTGTGTGTGTGTGTGGTGTGTGTGTGTGTGTGTGTGTGTGTGTGTGAGTGTGTGTGTGTGTGTGTGTGTGTGTGTGTGTGTGTGTGCGTGTGTTGTGTGTGTGTGTGTGTGTGTGTGTGTGTGTGTGGTGTGTGTGTGTGTGTGTGTGTGTGTGTGGTGGGCAGGATCTGATTTCTCAACAGGAAGCAGGGCGTGAAAACATGAAAACATTCCTCCCACTCAGAGATGTGATGTTCACGTTCACGACTCACCTTTCACCTATTTCACCATCGTGTGTGTGTGTGGTGTGTGTGTGTGTGTGTGTGTGTGTGTGTGTGTGTGTGTGTGTGTGTGTGTGTGTGTGTGTGTGTGTGTGTGTGTGCATCATAGCAGTGTGTGTGCATCAGAACAGTGTGTGTGTGTGTGTGTGTGTGTGTGTGCATCATAGCAGTGTGTGTGCATCAGAACAGTGTGTGTGTGTGTGTGCATCATAGCAGAGTGTGTGCATCATAGCAGTGTGTGTGCATCAGGAAAGTGTGTGTGCATCAGAACAGTGTGTGTGTGTGTGTGTGTGTGCATCATAGCAGTGTGTGTGCATCAGAACAGTGTGTGTGTGTGTGTGTGTGTGTGTGTGTGTGTGTGTGTGTGTGTGTGTGTGTGTGTGTGTGTGTGTGTGTGTGTGCATCAGGAAAGTGTGTGTGTGTGTGTGTGTGCATCATAGCAGAGTGTGTGCATCATAGCAGTGTGTGTGCATCAGGAAAGTGTGTGTGCATCAGAACAGTGTGTGTGTGTGTGTGTGTGTGTGTGCATCATAGCAGAGTGTGTGCATCATAGCAGAGTGTGTGCATCAGAACAGTGTGTGTGTGTGTGTGCATCATAGCAGAGTGTGTGCATCATAGCAGAGTGTGTGCATCATAGCAGTGTGTGTGCATCAGGAAAGTGTGTGTGCATCAGGAAAGTGTGTGTGCATCAGAACAGTGTGTGTGTGTGTGTGTGTGTGTGTGTGCATCATAGCAGTGTGTGTGCATCAGAACAGTGTGTGTGTGTGTGTGTGTGTGTGTGCATCATAGCAGTGTGTGTGTGTGTGTGTGTGTGTGTGCATCATAGCAGTGTGTGTGCATCAGAACAGTGTGTGTGTGTGTGTGCATCATAGCAGAGTGTGTGTGTGTGTGTGTGTGTGTGCATCATAGCAGTGTGTGTGTGTGTGTGTGCATCATAGCAGTGTGTGTGTGTGTGTGTGTGTGTGTGCATCATAGCAGTGTGTGTGCATCAGAACAGTGTGTGTGTGTGTGTGCATCATAGCAGAGTGTGTGCATCATAGCAGTGTGTGTGCATCAGGAAAGTGTGTGTGCATCAGAACAGTGTGTGTGTGTGTGTGTGTGTGTGTGTGCATCATAGCAGAGTGTGTGCATCATAACAGAGTGTCATATTCTTTCCACAGAGAAAACAACAACAACGACAACATGCCGTGTGCAGAGTTCTGCGGTGAGGACGGCTTTGTTTACATTCGGACCCGAGGTTGTCGTCCACGTCACAGAGGCTCAGAGGACGGAATGTGGAGAATCTGAAGCAGCGAGCGGGGGAAGCACCAGCAGGGTTTTACGTTATGACCCACATGTTCAGGCAGCCAATCACAGCGAGGGGCCGAGTCTGACGGTTGGGGTACGGAACAGGAAGAGGAAGTGCTCACGGGTTGAGTGTCGCAAAACGTACCCACAGACATCAGAGTGGTGTGTGTGTGTGTGTGTGTGTGTGTGTGTGTGTGTGTGTGTGTGTGTGTGTGTGTGTGTGTGTGTGTGTGTGTGTGTGTGTGTGTGTGTGTGTGTGTGTGTGTGTGTGTGTGTGTGTGTGTAACGAGAACAACAACAAACAGGGTTTCTCCCTCTCACTGCGACACACTGCGGACGTGAGGGAACACAGAGCTGCTCCACGTGTACACCATAACACACACTTTAGTGTCTCATTCTCAATCTCTACTTACTCACACAGCACATTTAAAACCCCCTCAGTGACCAGAGTGCTGCACAGGGAACACGTACAAGATAGAAGAACACAATGGGAGTACAACAATAAACTGGAAACATATAAAAACATGTACAAATGTCAAAATGTTATGTTCAACTATGTCTTTACAGAACACACTCTGTCCTTTCTGTTCTGTTCCTTATTGACCTGAGGCCTGGACTGGTTCTCTTTTTAGCGGGCTAGATCTCCATGGTAACTGATGCTGAGCGGCTAACCTGCTCGGGAGCAGGTTAGGTTGCAGGCTAAGAGATCAACTCAGTGAAAGCACCGCCTGCTGACCAATCAGAGCTCAGTGTGCGGAGTTTAAAGCTATCAAGTCATATTACAGGATAGAGGAAATACAGAAAAACTGCCGTTGCAGGAAAGACGGCCGGCAAAAATCACCGACTGTGTGAACGTGAACATTAATAGAATATCCCCTCCTCCCATCTTCAGAGCAATCTGACTATTATAACATTAGTGTTAAGAAAGCTTACTTAAATATCTGCCACGACATAAGTAACCGGATCAGAGTAACATTAAGTACAGTCCGCGGCACTGTGAGTGCAGACGTAGATGTGTTCATTATCATTCATATCATATCACATCATAATGTATCATATATCTCCTTATCTGAGTCAGCTGAGCCGTATCTGGCCGTGCAACACTCACAGTGTCACATACTGTATGCAGAAGTATTATTTTAAGCAACACATTAAGTTGACGAAACACTCGAGTCAAATGTAATTAAAGTCAGATCGTGTCTTAGACGGGGCAGTGATTTCATAAACCTGTTAATGTACGCATTCAAACACTTTCTCTGTTACCAGCTGTATTCACCTTGCAGGTGCAGCTGTGGAGGCGTGTGGCGGAGTGGGTTGTGCGTAGGTGTTGGGATCAAGGGAGCACAGGTTCAAACCCCACTGCAGTCAGCATGTCGTTGTGTCCCTGAGACACTTCACCCCAAAGTGCTCCTGTGGGGATTGTCCTCAGTACTGAGTGTGGAAGTCTCTTTGGATAAAAGCGTCTAACATGTGACATGTCATGTGATGTGATGTTGAACCGGCTTCGTCGTTCAGGCCTCAGGACTGCAGATGGAAATGAGCTATCAGCACAAATCATCTCTTCTCTTTTCTGAGATGAATGTATTTCTATTCATGGTCCTTATTCAAATCATACATAAATACCCTCTCATAAGACGAGGACACACTCCCAAAGAAAGCCCCAAAGTGAACGGGGGAAAACCGGCTAATGTGTGTGTGTGTAAACAATAAGGGCAAGAACAGACACAGCACACCTGACACTTCCTCGTAGCAAGCCTCCATTGTGTGTGTGAGTGTGTGTGTGTGTGTGAGTGTGTGAGTGTGTGTGTGTGAGTGTGTGTGTGAGGTGGTGTGTGTGTGTGTGTGTCTCAGTTTGCAGAGTCATACTAGGAAAGATCCCCCCTCCCCTTACATTCAGGAATTTCCTGATATTCCCTAACTGCGCAGGCGATATCGGCGCTGCAGGCTACAGAGAGACTTCCAGTCAAAGATCGCCCCCACACACACACACAAACACACACACACACACACACACACACACACAGCTGGACAGTCAGTGGGAAGTTCCAGGTTAATAGCTAAACTGAGGACAGATCAGGAGTCAGCAGTATTATTCTCAGTGAGGACACACACACACACACACACACACACACACACACACACACACACACACACACACACACACACACACACACACACACACACACACACACCACACCAGGCTGACTCATCTTCTACAGAGCTGTCAGATTCTCATGGCAGACGACACACCTAAATTGTAATCTTTTAAAAACAGGTTTAAAGGAAATGATTGTGTAAAAGTGAGCTGTTGCTCAATCACACGCTCACCTCCGCTACAAACACTCTTCAGAGGTGAAGAAGTGAACTCAGATGAATCCCAAATGGAGAAGCTTGCTCACCCAAAGTTACATTAATAAAAACACAATGCAAGTGTATTTATGGAGCAGGCCGTTTACTTAAAAAACACTTAAGAATCAGCTTAAGAAGAGTCCCTTTCTTCCTGTGTTCCCCAAAGACACTTAGACACCTCGTAAACACACATTTCTATTTTAATTTATGAGTTTATTAGCTTTCCACAGACACGGAAAAGGTTCCTTTATAGTCAAACAACGCCTTCTTCCTCACAGGGTGCCATATCTGTGTCTCCTAAAGACTGTGGGGATTGTAGTCTTTTATATATCCCATGCACTACAGAGGTCGCCACTAGGGGACAGTTTCATTTGACCTGTTCACAAAACTAGAACTGACTCAAACAGACTGTGTGTGTGTGTGCGTGTGTGTGTGTGTGCGTGTGTGCGTGTGTGTGTGTGTGTGTGTGTGTGTGTGTGTGTGCGTGTGTGTGTGTGTGCGTGTGTGCGTGTGTGCGTGTGTACAAAGGCAAGCTCTGGCAGCCGTATTCAAAGTGAACCCTAACGACATCCATTTCAAATTTGAGTTTCAGTGTTGCGTAAAATAATTGAATTAGGGTGTTATTAATTTAAAGTTTGTTTTTTAAACAATTTAATATTACATTTTAAGTTATTTTTGTATTTGCTGCATCATTATTTAAAACTAACTTGTCACGGTCGGTCTGTTTTCCTGTTTTGTTTTGAAAGGTGTCCACTTCCTGTCTGATTACCTGGTGTTTCTGCATGTTTTTAACTTCTGGTTTTCCTGTCGTTGTCGTTGTTGTTGTTGTTGTTGTTGATGTTGTGAGTTTTACTACGGAGAGGTCTGGTCTGTTCGTTGTACACTACAAGTCAAAAGGTTGGACACACCTTCTCATTCAATGGTTATGAGAAGGTGTGTCCAACCGTTTGACTTCTTCTTCTTCTTCCGTGTAACGTCAGAGGTCCAACTCGGTGTCGTGTAGCCATGCCCGCATCTCTGCTCCTATAGGTCGAACACACTGGCTTCTGAGGGTGGTCTATATAAAGGGCAGGTGGTCTATATAAAGGGCAGGTGGTCTATATAAAGGGCAGGTGGTCTATATAAAGGGCAGGTGGTCTATATAAAGGGCAGGTGGTCTATATAAAGGGCAGGTGGTGGTTATGTGTTGGGCAGTCTCTGTTCAGGCCCCACGTCTTCATCCATGTGTTGAAGCGACCGACCCCAGTTCGCAGACGGGTCCATTGCCGGCGTGGTAGGTCGTCTCCTTTTATGGCGCCATCTCCTGGGTCCCAGAGGTAGCGATGGATGCGGGAGGGTCCCGGCTATCTCCCTGCTAACCCTTTTGAGTGGTACTGTGTATCCGGTGAAGGTCATTCTTTGCACCTGGCTCCGACCGGCTCGGCTCGGCTCGGCTCAGCTCGGACAGAACCAGAGAGGAAGTGAATGCTTTCCTCCTTCCTCTCCAGAATAAGGAGAGGCTCGACCGTTGACTCAAAACACATCTGTCATCCTTGACAACTACTTTCCATCAGCTAGTTTCCATCAGCATGAGCATCACTCCAGTCACATGCTTTCATCACAAGGCAATACTTATGTTTTTATAATGTTTATGCTGTGACGTTTGTATTTAGTTGTTGTCTTTGCAGCCCTTTGAGGCTTTTCTTGTGATTTGGGGCTATAATAAATGTTGATTTGATTTGAGAACGTTGTGTGTGGAGAACCTCTCAGAGAACATGATGTTACCGTTTTGGGAACACATGATGAAAACTGCTGAGTCAGATGAACCTCTTCCTGCGCGACACACCTTGCTTGTAGTTTCCCCGGCTGTGTGTGTGTGATGTGTGTGTGTGTGATGTGTGTGTGAGCGTGTTGCTGCTGGTGTTTGACGTCAGAGTGGGAGGGGCCTCCATTACTCACAGCATTCCTGTACTGCACGTACCCTTCAAACAGGAAGTGAGCTGTTGCCAAACCTCTGTTTACTCAACAGCCGACTGTCGAGATGTCGTGTTCCTTCCTCTGAGGAGACTCTGATCACACACACACACACTTTGTGTTCAGTGTGTGTGTGTGTGTGTGGGGGGGGGATTGAGAGAGAGGAGAGATAAGTGTGTGTGTGTTTTCAAACCAAGATGTGTTCCTTACTCTGCTGTCACTCTGAAAATCATACCTACACACTCTGTGTTCAGTGTGTGTGTGTGTGTGTGTGTGTGTGTCATAACAAAATGTTGAGCAACTGCCATAAATCTATGTGGTGAGAGTAAAACAGTAGAGTTGAGAGCGGCTTCAGTACACGTTCACGTTTGTTTTAATTAAGGTGACATTATTCAATAATAATAACTTTATTTATACAGCACTTTTTAAACGTCACACAGTGCTTTATGAAGAGCAGGCCCGTCACACACACACACACACACAGCGTTTGAACAGCAGCAGAAATACGGAATGATACAGATAGTAAACACACGTATATATCTTTAAATCATTTGAGAGAGCAGCCAGAGTTGATTTATAAATCTGTTTGTTTACGAGGTTATGGAGTTTTAATGAAAACAACATTTTATTATTTCTCATTTTGGCCACAAGGTGTGACCGAGTGTGCTCTGTGGGGCCGTGCTGTCCTAGCGATTTGACCTACATGACACTGCAAGTCACTCCGTGTGCGCGCGTGTGTGTGTGTGTGTGTGCATGTGTGTGTGTGTGTGTGTGGTGCCAGGTGAACACTCCCTGTTTACTGCATTACACCTCATTAACTTAATGGATGAGTAGAAACAGGTTGAGGCAGGAAGGAGGAAATAATACATAAGACTGACAGTTCACCTGCAGCGCCCCCTGCTGGAGGTTAGAGTCATTACACAGAGTACAGGTATAAGTACTCAGGTCTTGTACTTGAGTAAAGGTACAAGTACTCAGGTATTGTACTTGAGTAAAAGTAGAAGTACACCATGTACCTCTGAACTGTAGTGGAGTAGAAGTACACCATGTACCTCTGAACTGTAGTGGAGTAGAAGTACACCATGTACCTCTGAACTGTAGTGGAGTAGAAGTACACCATGTACCTCTGAACTGTAGTGGAGTAGAAGTACACCAGTTACCTCTGAACTGTAGAGGAGTAGAAGTACACCATGTACCTCTGAACTGTAGTGGAGTAGAAGTACACCATGTACCTCTGAACTGTAGTGGAGTAGAAGTACACCATGTACCTCTGAACTGTAGTGGAGTAGAAGTACACCATGTACCTCTGAACTGTAGTGGAGTAGAAGTACACCATGTACCTCTGAACTGTAGAGGAGTAGAAGTACACCATGTACCTCTGAACTGTAGTGGAGTAGAAGTACACCATGTACCTCTGAACTGTAGTGGAGTAGAAGTACACCATGTACCTCTGAACTGTAGTGGAGTAGAAGTACACCATGTACCTCTGAACTGTAGTGGAGTAGAAGTACACCATGTACTTCTGAACTGTAGTGGAGTAGAAGTACACCATGTACCTCTGAACTGTAGTGGAGTAGAAGTACACCATGTACCTCTGAACTGGAGTAGAAGTACACCATGTACCTCTGAACTGTAGTGGAGTAGAAGTACACCATGTACCTCTGGACTGTAGTGGAGTAGAAGTACACCATGTACCTCTGAACTGTAGTAGAAGTACACCATGTACCTCTGAACTGTAGTAGAAGTACACCATGTACCTCTGAACTGTAGTAGAAGTACACCATGTACCTCTGAACTGTAGTAGAAGTACACCATGTACCTCTGAACTGTAGTAGAAGTACACCATGTACCTCTGAACTGTAGTAGAAGTACACCATGTACCTCTGAACTGTAGTAGAAGTACACCATGTACCTCTGAACTGTAGTGGAGTAGAAGTACACCATGTACCTCTGAACTGTAGAGGAGTAGAAGTACACCATGTACCTCTGAACTGTAGTGGGGTAGAAGTACACCATGTACCTCTGAACTGCAGTGGAGTAGAAGTACACCATGTACCTCTGAACTGCAGTGGAGTAGAAGTACACCATGTACCTCTGAACTGTAGTGGAGTAGAAGTACACCATGTACCTCTGAACTGCAGTGGAGTAGAAGTACACCATGTACCTCTGAACTGTAGTAGAAGTACACCATGTACCTCTGAACTGTAGTGTAGTAGAAGTACACCATGTACCTCTGAACTGTAGTGGAGTAGAAGTACACCATGTACCTCTGAACTGTAGTGGAGTAGAAGTACACCATGTACCTCTGAACTGTAGTAGAAGTACACCATGTACCTCTGAACTGTAGTGGAGTAGAAGTACACCATGTACCTCTGAACTGTAGTGGAGTAGAAGTACACCATGTACCTCTGAACTGTAGTAGAAGTACACCATGTACCTCTGAACTGTAGTGGAGTAGAAGTACACCATGTACCTCTGAACTGTAGTAGAAGTACACCATGTACCTCTGAACTGTAGTAGAAGTACACCATGTACCTCTGAACTGTAGTGGAGTAGAAGTACACCATGTACCTCTGGACTGTAGTGCAGTAGAAGTACACCATGTACCTCTGAACTGTAGTGGAGTAGAAGTACACCATGTACCTCTGAACTGTAGTAGAAGTACACCATGTACCTCTGAACTGTAGTGGAGTAGAAGTACACCATGTACCTCTGGACTGTAGTGGAGTAGAAGTACACCATGTACCTCTGAACTGTAGTGGAGTAGAAGTACACCATGTACCTCTGAACTGTAGTGGAGTAGAAGTACACCATGTACCTCTGAACTGTAGTGGAGTAGAAGTACACCATGTACCTCTGGACTGTAGTGGAGTAGAAGTACACCATGTACCTCTGGACTGTAGTGGAGTAGAAGTACACCATGTACCTCTGAACTGTAGTAGAAGTACACCAT
The DNA here is from genome assembly GCF_902827165.1 of Trematomus bernacchii. NCBI lineage: Eukaryota > Metazoa > Chordata > Actinopteri > Perciformes > Nototheniidae > Trematomus > Trematomus bernacchii. Next base: position 338,887 of record NW_022987826.1, on the reverse strand, counting down.
GTACCTCTGAACTGTAGTGGAGTAGAAGTACACCATGTACCTCTGAACTGTAGTGGAGTAGAAGTACACCATGTACCTCTGGACTGTAGTGGAGTAGAAGTACACCATGTACCTCTGAACTGTAGTGGAGTAGAAGTACACCATGTACCTCTGGACTGTAGTGGAGTAGAAGTACACCATGTACCTCTGAACTGTAGTAGAAGTACACCATGTACCTCTGAACTGTAGTGGAGTAGAAGTACACCATGTACCTCTGAACTGTAGTGGAGTAGAAGTACACCATGTACCTCTGAACTGTAGTGGAGTAGAAGTACACCATGTACCTCTGAACTGTAGTGGAGTAGAAGTACACCATGTACCTCTGAACTGTAGTGGAGTAGAAGTACACCATGTACCTCTGAACTGTAGAGGAGTAGAAGTACACCATGTACCTCTGAACTGTAGTGGAGTAGAAGTACACCATGTACCTCTGAACTGTAGTGGAGTAGAAGTACACCATGTACCTCTGAACTGTAGTGGAGTAGAAGTACACCATGTACCTCTGAACTGTAGAGGAGTAGAAGTACACCATGTACCTCTGAACTGTAGTGGAGTAGAAGTACACCATGTACCTCTGAACTGTAGAGGAGGAAAAGTACACAGTAGCATAACATGGAAAGACTCAGATAAAGTACAAGTACCTCTAAATTGTAGTACAAACGTCCTCTGACGTCACAAACAGGTTTTTCTCGTGGCACAAACACGTCTTTGTTCTCTCAGCGTTGCGGAAACAGAACACGAACACAGCACTCTGTTTGTTTGTATTTATTTAAAAAGAAGAACAACAGATGTAAATAAAAAAATACATGTTTCTGCTCAGCGGCATGAGGATAGAAAACCAGACGCAGCCGACTCTCTGCAAACAGAAACCTGATTTAACAAAATATATATTTATATTTAATGGAATACATTCTGAAGCTCAGGTAATCTCTGCACGCACACACCTGGCGACCCACAATGCAGCAGGCTTTAAAAAAAACTTTATTGTACAAAAGGCCGTCCGCAGCTCCTCGTGCTGGTGTTGGGTTTTTGGTTTGATCAGAAGGTTTTCAGCGAGCGGCGCGTCGGTATATTGCTGTGAGTTTCTGCATCAGCAGGGCGACTCAGGAGGACTCGGGAGGACTCAGGAGGACTCAGGAGGACTCAGGAGGACTCAGGAGGACTCAGGAGGACTCAGGAGGACTCAGGAGGACTCAGGAGGACTCAGGAGGACTCAGGAGGACTCAGGAGGACTCAGGAGGACTCGGGAGGACTCGGGACTGGCTCTGAACACGGCTCAGGAGGACTCGTCACTGGCTCTGAACACGGCTCAGGAGGACTCGTCACTGGCTCTGAACGTGACTCAGGAGGACTCGTCACTGGCTCTGAACGTGACTCAGGAGGACTCGTCACTGGCTCTGAACACGGCTCAGGAGGACTCGTCACTGGCTCTGAACGCGACTCAGGAGGACTCGTCACTGGCTCTGAACGCGACTCAGGAGGACTCGTCACTGGCTCTGAACGCGGCTCAGGAGGACTCGTCACTGGCTCTGAACACCACAGGAAATAGTGGATCCAGAATAAGGCAACATGCAGAATAATGTGCCTGAAGCTAACGTATCACCACGACGAAGGAATCTGCTTGGAACACACTGTTTTCTGAATCATCACCTGGAGGGTAAAGGCATTTGGAGAAAGCCTCAGAGCACCATCAGAGGAATATATTCTCTATTACAAATGTAGGAAATGTCCACGGTGATGCGTTTGGCAATTTTACGACACGTCAATGATCAAAGCGTTCAGATTCAGTCTTGTTTTTAAAAAGTACGGAAGCCCTGAAGGACAAATGAGAGAAACTGTGGTGATGTGTTTTCTAAATCTGATCCGGTTCCCCCCCCCCCCCGGTGTCTGACTGGAGAGGGGATTCAACAGCCTGAGAGACCCCCCTCTGCTGCAGGTGGAATTAAGTGCATTCAAAATATTCCTAAAAAGCACCAGATTTTTACACACACACACACACACACACACACACACACACACACACACACACACACACACACACACACACACACACACACACACACACACACACACACACACACACACACACACACACACACACACACACACACACACACACACACACACACACACACACACACACACACACACACACACACACACACACACACACACACACACACACACACACACACACACACACACACACACACACACACACACACACACACACACACACACCACACACACACACACACACACACACACACACACACACACACACACACACACACACGAATCTGGGCAAACAGTTTTGATCACGAGCTTCGAAAAATACAATAATTCAAAGAAAAAATAATTATTAAAATGTTTTTTTTGGTTGAATATTATTTGGATTTCGTTCGTAGTAATAAAATGTTTTTTTATATTTCTCTTTTATCTATATTCTGATATTTGAGTCATAATAATAGTTGTGTGGTTTATGGTTCCTTGAAGGCAACGTGACTAGATATAAGACCTGTCACTCATGGCGTAAGTCCCGCCCCCAAACGCAACATCATAAAATCTGAAAGCGAAAAATACGAGAAAAAAAAAGTTCTGAATCTGGAAAATAAAATAATGACTGAAATATGAAGACATAAATAAACGTGAAAAAGATTATTAAAATGCTTGAAAACACTTTTCTAATACTTGCTTTTAGTTTGAAATGTTGTAATTTGACTGTATTTTTTAAATCAACGATCAAAAACGTTGAATATTTTTTTTGGAATATATTTTCAACGTTCTTTCCAGATTTCACGTTGAAATGAAATGAAATGAATTGAAATGAATTGAAATGAATTGTATTCTTCCCCCAAATGTTGGGTTGCTCTCCTCAGTGGAAGCAGGCTCTGTAGCAGACGTACGCTCCGACTGCCAGAAATGAGACCAGGCACACGTTGGTGAGGAGGGGCCAAGAACCAGGACTCTGGGGGTCTTTAGGGGGGTCTAACTCCTCCAGAGGCCCCTCAAAACTCTCCTCCATCTTCTCCTCCTTCTCCTCCATCTCCTTCTCCAGCTTCTCCTCCTCCAGCTTCTCCTTCTCCAGATGCTGTTGCTGTCGAGGGGGTTTTGGAGGAGCAGGAGACGGAGGATCCTCCATCAGGACGTCAGCAGGAGGAAGAGGAGGGAGAGGAGCAGCCAGGTTCCTCTTCCTCAGCTCCGGCTCCTGAGAGGACCTGAGGAAGAGGAGGAGGAAGAGGAGGAGGAGGTCAGGTTTTATTAAACGGACACACAGAGGTATAAAGACGCTTGGAGCCAAAGTGGAGCGACTGTTGGTTCAGAAAGTGTTCCTTGATCCCCCGGTCGATCATTGAGCCGCCGAGAGGTGAGATACATCTAGATTCAACTTGTAGCACCTTTTACACCCTAATGATTTAAATAAAGAAGTGTTGGTCCGGGTGTTCACAGACGTCTCTTTCCCAGTTACGTCACAGACTTTCTATTCTGTTGTGTCTGTTGTGTCTGTTGTGTCTGTTGTGTCTGTTGTGTCTGTTGTGTCTGTTGCATGTCCTATATTCATGCTGCTCTGGTGGAGGAGCCTGGGACTTCAGGTTTTCACTGCAGCTAATGTGCTGAGGACGATAGAGAGGCCAAGCCCCTCCCTTTCCCGTGTGATGTATTGAAGTCAATGGAGAGATAAATTATCTTTCGATAGCGTTTGAATTGTGTCATGAATTACACATATGATGTTTGTCAATCTTAAAAGATATTTGTTATGTTTGTCGCACTTATCTGTGCGTGAAAGCGCTCCATGAGCTCCATCTTTGGTCTCGCACAACACACGGCACCAACACCAGACTGAGGCGAACAGTATTACAGGAGGTGGGATCACTACCGTCTGGGCGTGTGCTATGTGCTACTGAGCTGCTGTCACACCAAAGGGGAGCTAGTCGGGTCCGTAGAGCCAGCATGCGGGACCGGCTGAACAATGGTTCTGTGAGTGTTAAACTATGTAATGTGTAACGCTAATGTCAGCTAGCTAACATTAGCTAACATTAGCTAACAAGGTACACTCTTGTGTTTTGTTTTAGCAACTCGTTTTCTGCGTACCTTGTCCTTGCCAACTCTAATGTTCTCCACAGCGATCACGCAGTTCTTAACGAAAAAAAACAAGTTGCTCAAACAAAACACGTGAGTATACCTTGTTAGCTAATGTTAGCTAGCTGACATTAGACATTACACTCGTTCAACACTCAGCTCTTACGGAACCGACTAACTCTCCTTTTGTGTACAGCTCTCAACGCGCCCAGACGTGTTCACCACCTCCTTCAACACCGCTCACCTCATTCTGGTGTCAGTCACGCGTGTTGTGCGAGACCAGAGATGGAGCTCATCACGCGTGTTGTGCGAGACCAGAGATGGAGCTCATCACGCGTGTTGTGCGAGACCAGAGATGGAGCTCATCACGCGTGTTGTGCGAGACCAGAGATGGAGCTCATCGAGCGGTTTCACACACAGTTTTAAGACAACATTTGTTTTCTTGATTTGCAAAACGACCTGGTTAAATAAAGGATACACATATATAAACGTTTACCCCAGGCTGCATGTCTGCATCTGCTGGAGGACCTCTTGGTGTTCGGGGAAGAAGCTCGACTCCACCCGGTCGACGGGAGGGTCTCTGGGGGGAGGAGGAGGAGGAGGAGGGGTGAACTCTGGAGGCTCGTCTTCCTCCTTAGAAAGCTCCTTCCACGACTCCTGCAGAAATACACAAATACAGTTGGTAGTTAAACAACATGTCTCATGGTGCGTCCACACGGCAGCGTGCGTTGAAGCTTGCCGGTGGGCGTATCTGGCGTGGACCAACAACCAATCACATCAATCTCCCGCCCCGGAGACACAAGCACGCGGTTTGATTGGCTAGAGCAGGGTCTATGCAGGAATCCTGAAGTCACATGTAAGACCCTTTCTAAGACCCTTTCCATACATTTTAAGACCTCATCGCCACTTGGAGTTCTAACCGGTTACCTTGGCGACACACTTTCCCTCACATGTACTATACACAGTATTGATTGTCCTTCCTCCTTATCTTCCAACCATTTGGACGCAGACTTGCATTTCCCCATAACGATGTTGTTTAACAACCGGCGTAAACGGACCTTCGCGCGCTATCAAGCAGTGAGCGTGTGATGTCCTGTTCAGATGACGTCAAACCCAACGGGATGCCATAAATAAACTACACAGAATCACACTACACACCTACGCAATGATTACATTCAGGCAGACTGTAGAATACAACCTCTTTGGACAATTTATATACTTATTGGAAACAAGCTACAAAATGTAACACCTTGGAAAATGCCCTTTAATACTTTTTAATAGCCTTCATTTTCGCTAAATTGATTGATCAAATTGTAATACTTTTTAAGACCCCGCGGACCCCCTGTAGAGCTTGTTCTGGCATATGATTTGATTGGCTGGCGCTTCCGTCGACGCTTGAAAAGTTGAAGTTTTCTCAACTTTTGAATTGAGCACCGGAGGCAAAGCGAGGGAACCACAATGCAGTTCGGCAAAGCGTGACGTCACCTCATTCAAAGTGAATGGGCAGCGTCTCCGTTGAAGCACGCAGCGCTGCCGTGTGGACGGGCCGTTATGGGGCTAAATGTGCTTAAACCTGAATTGAAGAGAGTGAAATGTGACTAAGATTTAGTGCACTAAACTAAATGATATGTATTAATAACATGTATGTATGACTTCTCTCTCCACTCAACACACGTGCTGCTCCATTTGTTCCTTTGGGGGAATCAGAGAGACTTCAGACGTGGATGAAGTCAAGTCGTACTAGAGGTTAAACATCAGTTTGAAAACTCTCTGTTAAAGCCAGTTTTTGTTTTGGGAAAAGGTCAAATAATACGTTAACCTCTGTAGTCCATAGGATATACAAAAAACTACAATTCCCATCCTCTGTTAAAGCACAAGCCCTGCATTCAAACCGTACTAAAGTTAAAAGCTCAAACGTTTCAGCATCAAATTAAAACGACTCGTTATCCAAACTGAATAACTAAACCTCGACTCAATCTGTAACCTCTGTAATGGAGGGGGGGTTGTTTACCTGCAGACTGGTGTCCCCCCCGATGTATTTGGCGCCCTCGATGACGGCGAGGTAGGAGAACCGGAGCTGATCGGCCGTCTGGATCAAACCCATCCGGTACCGCCTCATCTCCAGCAGAACCTCCCGGATCCTCACCGAGGACGGGTCCTTACGGGCCGACATCTGGGGGGAAGACGGGGGGATTAATGCCACGTTTAAACTTTTAAATATAAAACAAACGGTCGGGTAAATTACATCACATTTAAGCTTTGTCTGGGGATGCAACCTGGATGAAAGGAAAAGTGTCAAAATAACTATAATTTCACAGGAAGACGAATGAGAGAATCTGGTGAGGGATGTTTCCAAATATCTGGAACTCCGACTACTTTTAAATCCAGGCTTTTTAATGTTTCTAATGTCTTTCATTTTTGTAAATCACTTATCAGTACTGTATAAATAAACTTGCCTTTAAAATATAAAACAAACAATCGGGTAAATTAAATCACATTTAAGCTTTTTAAACTAAGAGCTCTCAAACTGTTTACACTTAGCTACTTTTAATAATAATAATCAGGGTTTAAGTGTTATTCTATATTTTGCACTTAACCTGTTTTCCAGGTCTCAGGCTCGAAAATGGAAATAAACTAATAAGAAAATGCTTAAAGGAATAAGACAGAGTTTCGTCTGGAGAGTGCGTGCGGACCTGTCGGTTAGATAACAGGCGTGTTCAAGTCCTGCATCTGTGTGATACACATGTGTGTAGAATGATACCGGGCGCTGTAATCACTCATCTGGTTACGTTATTACATTGACCCCCCTCATGCAGCTCACTGATCCAGTAATGAGTGACCCGACAGTGAAGAATAAATATATGTATAACTAGTTCCAAAGGTAGATAAAATAGCTAAGTGTGTTAGGTCTAACTCTTAGTGTGTTAGGTCTAACTCTTAGTGTGTTAGGTCTAACTCTTAGTGTGTTAGGTCTAACTCTTAGTGTGTTAGGTCTAACTCTTAGTGTGTTAGGTCTAACTCTTGTGTGTTTCGCTCCGCTCAGCGGTCCGTCACAGCGGGTGGAGCTGCAGGATTTCTGCTTCACACACGTTGCAAACCGCTATTTTATTGTCTTTTTCGGACACCTTAAAATACTGCCAGACTGCTGAAGCAATTTTTGCGAGCTTGTTTTGCACAGAGAAAAGTGTCATGTATGTTACGCCTCGCGATCAGCCTTTTTAGAGAGCACCGATCGATCGGCAGAGAGTGAGTATCGGCCGATATCGATCGCCACGCAAAAACTGCGGCATTTGTACAGCTCCTTATGGGTAATGCAATTTGTGAAGTGCTTTCCTCTGTGGTGAAACGATCAGCCCTGCATTACGGAGGAAAGCGGAAGAAAGTCGCCTGGAGTTAAACAGAGCGGGGCTGCGTTGCGTGCATTAGTGATGTGTCGGTCGCGAACGAGCCGATTCTTTTGAACGGGTCTTTGGTACGAACGAGGGGAACCGAGTCGTACTTGGTGAGAGCCGTTCTTGTTATCGTTCAAACGTTGGTCCGCACTCACTGCCTGCCAAAATCCACTCGCCTTTTAAAAAGCTTGATTTTGTTCCCCAAATGTATTCTGTGAAGATCCGCCCCTACTCTGATTGGTAGGTTTCAGCACGAGGAGTGAGGTGGGGTTGGTCTTAACGGAATACGCGAGAGAGAGAAGTCATACCAAGTGGTAGGGGACAGGTAGACAACGGGTTATTCGGATGGAAAATGAGCCAAACGTGAAAACGCAGCAGCATTTGGATTCACTTCAACCAAAACCCAGGCAGTAATAAAGCGCACCATTTGTAAAGGCAACATATCCTTTAAAGCAGGGTCAACAAATAATCTCCATCGCCACTTCAAAACACAGTATCTAATATTAAGAGTTGCGTGAATTTCATTCAAGGCAAGGCAACTTTATTTACTTAACACATACAGAGGGTAAATTCAAAGTACATTCACTGACATGATGACATGGGTATGGCGCCACCTTGTGTCATGTTTACAATGCCGATTATTGACATTAGGTCTGGCAATGCAGTCAATCATTATCCTGGTGATTATTTTGCAGACAAACCTAGAAACCTTAAAGAAACGGCTCTTTTGAACGGCTCTTTTGAACGGCTCTTTTGAACGGCTCTTTTGAACGGCTCTTTTGAATGGCTCTTTGAAAGGAACGGAGCCATAAGATCCGGCTCCCTTCAAAGAGCCATAATTCCCATCACTAGCGTGCATGGCTTCCTCCTGCAGGTAACGGGGAGACGCGCTCTGGCGGCGGTCTCGTTCAGGATCCGAAAATAAAATTTAAATATTTTGCACATTTATTCCACTTATTCCTAGTGTGCCACTGGTTACGGTGCCGCGTGCCAGGGGCTGCCGACCCCTTCACTAGAGCCAATAGAATCGAGGGGAAGTTCCTAAAGTCTTACCATTGGTGGACAGAGTGATGCGTAGCCTGAACACCATTGGTGGACAGAGTGATGCGTAGCCTGAACACCATTGGTGGACAGAGTGATGCGTAGCCTGAACACCATTGGTGGACAGAGTGATGCGTAGCCTGAACACCATTGGTGGACAGAGTGATGCGTAGCCTGAACACCATTGGTGGACAGAGTGATGCGTAGCCTGAACACCATTGAACACAACCATTGATCCGAAACAGCAAAAGGTAAGACATATTTGCCGTTTTGGCCCCGTAAAGTGAAGTTGTGTGTTGTCTGGTTTCGCGAGTTTTTGTGGCACAGTGATGATACCTCTAGAATCTGTGGAATCTCAGCTTTAATCTGATATCTTGTTTGTGCAGATCCGATAAGTAATAAAGTATTTCTACCGTGAGTTCTGTGCTAAGTGCGTTAGCATTTTTTCGCTCAGGGCTAATTCAGAAGCTTGTTATTACCCTTGTGTTTCGTTTAGCTAAAAATGGTTAATATTGTCTGATAGCTGAGTTTCTTCCCGTTAAGTGGGTATGACACATTCATAGTTTGTTAAATGTTAAGAAGCCCTCAGACGCTGTTTCTTGCAGATGTTGTGTTTTTGCCCCCATTAGTGTAGTGTAGTGTAAGGTAGTGTAGTGTAAGGTAGTGTAAGGTAGTGTAAGGTAAGGTAAGGTAAGGTAAGGTGAGGTGAGGTGAGGTGAGGTGAGGTGAGGTGAGGTGAGGTGAGGTGAGGTGAGTGAGGTGAGGTGAGGTGAGGTGAGGTGAGGGAGGTGAGTGGTGAGGTGAGGTGAGGTGAGGTGAGGTGAGGTGAGGTGAGGTGAGGTGAGGTGAGGTGGTGAGGTGAGGTGAGGTGAGGTGAGGTGAGGTGAGGTGAGGTGAGGTGAGGTGAGGTGAGGTGAGGTGAGGTGAGGTGAGGTGAGGTGAGGTGAGGTGAGGTGCGGTGAGGTGAGGTGAGGTGAGGTGAGGTGAGGTGAGGTGAGGTAAGGTAATGTAAGGTAAGGTAAGGTAAGGTAAGGTAATGTAAGGTAATGTGATGTAACGTGACGTGACGTGACGTAACGTAAGGTAAGGTAAGGTAATGTAAGGTAATGTAAGGTAACGTAAGGTAAGGTAAGGTAAGGTAATGTAAGGTAATGTAAGGTATGGTAAGGTAATGTAAGGTAAGGTGTGATGTGATGTGACGTAACGTTACGTGAGGTGAGGTAACGTTACGTGAGGTGACGCAACGTTACGTGAGGTGACGTAATGTAATGTAAGGTAATGTAAGGTAAGGTAATGTAATGTAAGGTAATGTAAGGTAAGGTAATGTAATGTAAGGTAATGTAAGGTGTGATGTGATGTGACGTAACGTTACGTGAGGTGACGTAACGTTACGTGAGGTGACGTAACGTTACGTGAGGTGACGTAATGTAATGTAAGGTAATGTAAGGTAAGGTAATGTAAGGTAATGTAAGGTAATGTAATGTAGCGCTCTCACCAGCAGGAGGCAGCTGTCCACCAGGCAGAAGGTCCCGGAGCGTCCGATGCCGGCGCTGCAGTGAACGACCACCGGACCCTCGGAGGTCAAACAGCCCGACTCTCGCACCTTAAACAGGAAGTTCAGGAAGGAGGCGGGGGACTCGGGGACCCCGAAGTCTGGCCAGGTGGTGTAGTGGAAGTGGAGGATCTCTCGAGTCTCTGCAGTCTGGGGGGGGGGGGGAAGATTAAAGATTAAAACTCAGAAGAGAGAAGGACTCCAGGATTAAAGGTTTGAGAGGTGAGTAGTGGTCTCAAAGTCTCTCCATCACAACTGTGAGTAAAACTGATCATTCATTATTAGTGGAGAATCTCCCTCGTCTCTGATATTGATATCTGTCCATGTTGATGTTACACATGGAGCTGCTGTGATGCAAGTCACATTTCAGACTTGATCTGACCATTCAAGTATTATCGTATCGTCAGACGTGGGAAGTACAAATACTTCCTTACTGTACTTAAGTACATTTTTCTGGTATCAATACTTTACTCCACGACTTTTTACTTTGACTTCTTACATGTTGAACACAAATACCTGTACTTTCTACTTCTTACATGTTGAACCCAAATACCTGTACTTTCTACTTCTTACATGTTGAACCCAAATACCTGTACTTTCTACTTCTTACATGTTGAACCCAAATACCTGTACTTTCTACTTCTTACATGTTGAACCCAAATACCTGTACTTTCTACTTCTTACATGTTGAACACAAATACCTGTACTTTCTACTTCTTACATGTTGAACTCAAATACCTGTACTTTCTACTTCTTACATTTTGAACACAAATACCTGTACTTTCTACTTCTTACATGTTGAACACAAATACCTGTACTTTCTACTTCTTACATGTTGAACACAAATACCTGTACTTTCTACTTCTTACATGTTGAACTCAAATACCTGTACTTTCTACTTCTTACATTTTGAACACAAATACCTGTACTTTCTACTTCTTACATGTTGAACACAAATACCTGTACTTTCTACTTCTTACATGTTGAACCCAAATACCTGTACTTTCTACTTCTTACATGTTGAACACAAATACCTGTACTTTCTACTTCTTACATGTTGAACTCAAATACCTGTACTTTCTACTTCTTACATTTTGAACACAAATACCTGTACTTTCTACTTCTTACATGTTGAACACAAATACCTGTACTTTCTACTTCTTACATGTTGAACACAAATACCTGTACTTTCTACTTCTTACATGTTGAACACAAATACCTGTACTTTCTACTTCTTACATGTTGAACACAAATACCTGTACTTTCTACTTCTTACATGTTGAACTCAAATACCTGTACTTTCTACTTCTTACATTTTGAACACAAATACCTGTACTTTCTACTTCTTACATGTTGAACACAAATACCTGTACTTTCTACTTCTTACATGTTGAACACAAATACCTGTAACTTTCTACTTCTTACATGTTGAACCCAAATACCTGTACTTTCTACTTCTTACATGTTGAACCCAAATACCTGTACTTTCTACTTCTTACATGTTGAACACAAATACCTGTACTTTCTACTTCTTACATGTTGAACTCAAATACCTGTACTTTCTACTTCTTACATGTTGAACCCAAATACCTGTACTTTCTACTTCTTACATGTTGAACACAAATACCTGTACTTTCTACTTCTTACATGTTGAACTCAAATACCTGTACTTTCTACTTCTTACATTTTGAACACAAATACCTGTACTTTCTACTTCTTACATGTTGAACACAAATACCTGTACTTTCTACTTCTTACATGTTGAACCCAAATACCTGTACTTTCTACTTCTTACATGTTGAACCCAAATACCTGAACTTTCTACTTCTTACATGTTGAACACAAATACCTGTACTTTCTACTTCTTACATTTTGAACACAAATACCTGTACTTTCTACTTCTTACATGTTGAACTCAAATACCTGTACTTTCTACTTCTCACATTTTCCAAACAGGCTGGTTCCTTTAGTTTGAATGTGTGTTTGGTGGCGTGATCATTATTATTTAGAGTCATTGCGTGCCTATTGATTTGAACACGATCCGTGTATCCATCATTTCCTGGTCTTCTCTAAAGAAGAGGGACCAATGAAAATGTTGTCATGTTGCCGTTGTTCAGCATGGAAACATTCATTAGCTAACAATGACATTATTGTTCTATTAATATAAAGGGAGGTCAGGTACTCTTTAAAACAGCTGCTAGTTATGGGTACTTTTTACTGAAGTACATTTCAAAGCCCTCTTTACTTTTACTTGAGTAAAGAAGTTTAGTCAGTACTTCTACTTTCACCAGAGTGTTTTTAAACACGAGTATCTGTACTTCTACTTGAGTAAAGGATGTGTGTACTTCTGCCCTCTCTGCGTATCGTATCGTACTTTATTGATCCCAGATTGGGAGACCCTTTGAGACATCACAGAAAGCCTCCGACTCACCGAGAGGTTCTCCAGCTCCAGCTGCCTCACGGTGTAATAAGACTTCACGTCCTCGGAGACGAAGGTGAGTTTGAAGTTGGTGTCTTCGAACACGGCGTCTCTTTCCTCTCTCTGAGGCCAGTACTGAGCACATTTAATCTGAAACACACGGGAGGAGACGTGGTGAGTTCACTGACCCTGAAACACAGTGGGGAGACGTGGTGAGTTCACTGACCCTGAAACACAGTGGGGAGAAACATGTTTTTGGGAGAAGGGGTGTGAACTTCTTCCCTCCCCTTTGCAGATGTGTAGTTAGATCATTTGTTTATATATCATTTGTAAGTCAATAGTCTTTTTTTTTTATCAATTTGATGCAGCTTAACTTTGTACAGTATCATAACCCTCATGTTTCATTTCATTATTATTATTCGTGTTATTGTTTTAAATGTTGGAAACCAATCCAATCAAAGAGAGACTCACGGATCCTTTCTCCACGACTCTGTTGAGCATCACCACGCCTCGACTCCTCTGCTCCCACACCATCTCCCAGAAGCTCCCACAGGTGTTGGGGAGAGGGCCCTGAAGCACAGCGGGGGGGGACACAGAGAGTCACGTAGCAGGTAGACAAAGCAGCAATAACTAAGAGCAGCCAACGTCTTAAATATAGAGAAAAATCACATTTTGGTAATAAAATACAAATAAAGACAAATAAGGACATTTTGTGAACATATTAAGGTTTTGAGATGTTCTAATGATTTGGATTATTGCACAGTAGAATAACAATGTGGTGGGTTATTCTCAGAAAAACTTAATTAAGAAAAGGGTTTTATTCTCGTTTAAAAAAGGGTTTTATTCTCAGTACAACTCAAAAAAAAAGGGGTGAAAACTCGATTAAAAAAGGGTTTTATTCTCAGTAAAAATTGATTAAAAATGTATTTTATTCCGAGTAAATCTCGACAAATAAAGTGTGTAATTCTCAGTAAAACTGGATAAAGACAGGTGTTGGGAAGTCCCTGAAACACAGGCAGGGAAAGAGAGGAAGTGACATAGCAGGTAGAAAAGATAGCAATAATCAAGAGTAGCTAACGATTAAAATAAGGTTTGATTCTCAGAGAAACTCAATAAAAAAGCGTTTTATTCTCAATTAAATAAGCGTTTTATTCTCAATTAAATAAGCGTTTTATTCTCTATTAAATAAGCGTTTTATTCTCTATTAAATAAGTGTTTTATTCTCAATTAAATAAGCGTTTTATTCTCAATTAAATAAGCATTTTATTCTCAATTAAATAAGCGTTTTATTCTCTATTAAATAAGCGTTTTATTCTCAGTAAAGCTCAATAACAAAAAGGGTTTTATTCTCAGAGAAACTAGTTAAAGAAATGGTTTTGTACCCAGTGAAACTCAATGAAAATTAAAGCTGCAAGCAGCGTTGAGCGGGTCTTCGACGCTCCGCAGGCTGTTGTCCACACGTCGACGTCAGGCAGATGTCTCGAGGACTCGGCCGTTGGCAAACGTGGGAAGTTTCAGGCCGATCGGACAATGTATTTAGGAGTTACAGCAGTATCATAAACATTGTGTTTGATGGCGAGTGATCTGTCGCCGTGGCAACGTAAATTGATGACACCCCATAATACGCCTAGATATGTTGAGGGCTGCATCGTTATCAAACCTGGGAAGTTTTGTGCCGTTTGGAGCATGTTAACTGGAGTTATGAGAAAATCGTGTTTCATGGCGACCATTTTGTTACCATAGCAACAACATTTGATGAAATCTCAAAACTGACACATATATGTCTCGAGGGCTTGATGGTTAGCCATCATATGAAATCTGGTGCCGTTTGAACGATTTTCCATCGAGTTAGGACAACACCGTGTTTTTTGGCGAGGGATCTGTCGCCATGGCAACGGCATATGATGACACCCCATAATGGACTTAGAGCTATTCAGGGCCGGACCATTAGCCATCATATGAAGTATGGTGCCGTTTGGACCATTTTCATAGGAGTAACAGCGACACCGTGTTTTATGGCGAGGGATCTGTCGCCATGGCAACGGCATATGATGACATCCCATAATTGGCGTAGAGCTGTTGAGGGCCAGACCATTAGCCATCATCTGACGTCTGGTGCTATTTGGACGATTTTCCATTGAATTAAGACAACATCGTGTTTTATGGCGAGTGATTCGTTGCCATGGAAACGGCATACGGTGAGATCTCAGATTTCACGTAGAGCTGGTGAGGCATGGACCGGTGATATAAAAGTGAAGATTGGGGGACGATGGGACCGTGTCCATTGCAGTTACAGCGACACCGTGTTTTATGGCGAGGGATGCGTTGCCATGGTAACGCCATATTAAGTAACATCACATTTGACGTAGAGCTGTTCAGGACCGCAGTGTTAACCATCACGTGAAGTGTGGTGGCGTTCTGAGTATGTCAGTTGGCGTAATGACATCATCGTGTTCCATGAAGAGGGATCGCCAAGCATCGAGCGAACGCGAACTTTGGCGCCAAATCACGGCTACGCCGTGCGAAAGAAAAAAACTTCCGTGATAACTTTGAATTGCCCATGTCTCGAGACGCTACCTGACGAATTTCGAGTCGTACGGATAAAGTCCCTGGGAGAAGATAGATTTCATGCGGAGGACGAAAAACGCGATAAATCGCGTTTTTCCGATGCCAAATTCAAAATGGCCGGCTTCCTGTACGTTATTTTATACCCCTCAAAGAGGCTTTTTGGTTTGTCTCCGCACCCTAGATATGCGTAGCGAGTTTCGTTCGTTTACGTGAAAGTTAAAGTGGGGGGAGTTTACGTTAAAAACGGAAGTGGGCGTGGCCTACGCAATTTTTGACGCAAAGTTCCGGAACCAATTACACATCTGAAGTTGCACCACTTCTGACGCGCGTGCACAATTTGGTGAGTTTTCACATATGTTGCGGGGGTCAAAGGTTTATCGGTCGCTGCGCGACCGATTTCAATAGGGTCTTCGCCGACCGAGGTCTCAGACCCTAATTCGCCGACCGAGGTCTCAGACCCTAATAAGGTCTCATTCTCAGTAAAACAGTGCAAGACCTCAGAGAGACGTGCTATTCTTAAAAAGCACTAATTCACACTTATGTCTAAAATGCAGAACTTTTCCAGATGTGATCCTAACTTCCACTGAACGCTCTGCGGACAAACGAAACTCAGAACGTCAGATTTCTGTTCGGCAACCTCTGTAGTCCATGGAGTATAAAAGACTACAATTCCCAGGGTGCCTCAGTCTTTAAGAGACTACGGGCTTCTTGTGTGGAGACGCACTAAATATATATAGAAAGCTAAGCTTGTTTATCCTTTTGTAATTCCTCTTGTAAAGGTGAGGGGATTATTTTAGTTTTGACTAACCAGTAGTCACAACGCCGAGTAAAACTGATCAAATGAAAGAGAACGTGTTGGACGTGTGTTTGAAAGTGGCTCGCTTTATATCAAATATAGTGAAAAATGGGTTGGTCAAAAATATTAGCCCCCATGTGAATTGTTGCTTTCAAACCACAGCTAATCAACCAATCAGCTTTCAAGCCACAGCTAATCAACCAATCAGCTTTCAAGCCACACCTAATCAACCAATCAGCTTTCAAACCACAGCTAACCAACCAACCAGCTTTCAAGCCACACCTAATCAACCAATCAGCTTTCAAGCCTCACCTGAGCATCCAATCAGCATAAAAGGACTCCAAGAAACAGGCTCTCTGATACCTTATAGAGAGGGACTATACACCTACTCACCATGCCAAGGTCAAAGGACATCAGTCTTGAGCTCAGAAAGAAGACAGTGGAGGCTCATGAGAAGGGGGAAGGCTATACTGCTATGTCCAAGCGCTTCACAGAGTCTAGAAGTGCTGCACGTTGCATCATGGAGAAGTACAAGGAGACACCTTCTGTAAGAAACAGACCTGAGCGTGGTCGAAAGCACAAGGTTTCAAGAACTCTGGAGAGGAAAACAGTCAGAGATGTCAGCAAGCATCCCCGGGCATCTGCCAAGATGATTGTTGCTGACCTGGCCTCTGCTGGAGTCGATGTTTCAAGGAACACAGTGGTGAGGGCTCTTCATCGTGGTGGGCTTCAGGCTCTTCATCGTGGTGGGCTTCAGGCCCATCGTCCCAGAAGAACCCCTTTACTCAAAGAGCGGCACATCAGAGCCAGACTGAGGTTTGCCCGTGAACATTTGAGAGGTAAAGATGAGTGTTGGAAGTCTGTGCTTTGGTCTGATGAGACTAAACTGGAACTGTTTGGGCACATGGATGTTGCTCATGTTTGGCGAAGAAAGGGAGAGGCCTTCAGCCCTAAGAACACATCATGCTGTGGGGCTGCAGCCTCACATCATGCTGTGGGGCTGCAGCCTCACATCATGCTGTGGGGCTGCAGCCTCACATCATGCTGTGGGGCTGCAGCCTGAGGCACAGGGAGCCTTGTTCAGGTGCAAGGCATCATGACAAATCAAAATGATGTTGACATTTTGAGGGATAATATGAACAAATCTGCTCTTGGTCTTCGCTTAGGTCGTCGCTGGGTCTTCCAACAAGACAATGACCCAAAGCACACATCAAACTTGGTCCAACAGTTCCTAAAGGACACCAGGACCAAGCCGCACAGAGCCCAGATCTGAATCCTATTGAGAATCAGGCGGGTGCTCAAAGTGAATGTCCATGCTCGGAAACCACGCAACTTGGACCAGCTGGAGCAATCTGATTGGTTGATTAGATGTGGTTTGAAAGCAACAATTCACATGGGGGCTAATATTTTTGACCAACCCATTTTTCACTATATTTGATATAAAGAAAGCCTAAAAACTTATTTTATTTCCCAAAATGTACCAAAAGCTACTAAGTAGCACTGGTGAATGTTTGATTATATCAAGTTTTATCAATGCTGGAAACATTGGGAAGAATTTTAGGAAAATGTTCCATAACTCCTGGAGGGCTAATCATTTAGGCCTCAACTGTATATCTATGAATGTTTCTGCATATAAACAACAACCTTATCTGAACATTAAGGACTGAAGGAGGTAGACATCTCTCACTAGCATCCTCGAAAATAAAGTTTCATTACAAATATCTGCAGACAGGAGTACGATAAGATGCATGTTCTCATTTTATAGATTTATAATAGTGCTAATCCTCTATTAACATCTTGCATGCTGTTGTTTTATCGAGCCAAACGACTGTCTCGTATCACCGCACAGAGGAAGCGTGCATCCAGACTTCCTCTGTGCGGTGATACGAGACAGAGAAAATAGTTCCTGCATGAAACCGATCACTACCAACTCTGATGGGATTTATTTCAAACGTGAAAAACAATAATAATAATAATGGGTTTTAAAGGTCTCCTATCATCCTCCTCTTCATCAATATATCACAGGTCTCAGATATATCCAGAGCCTGTCACTGATTGGCTGAAACGCCAAACAGATCATTGCAGCATTACCCATAATCCCCTCTGTTTCAGCCCTGTTTCCAAAGTGCTGATTCTCTGTCTGTTACTTTAGATGAAAATAAGGAGCCCCTCCCCACGCCCCTCTGAGAGAGATTTGGTAGATGAAGAAGAGACATGAAGAAGAGGGGACACATGTTGATGTAGAAGAGACATGAAGAAGAGGGGACACATGTTGATGTAGAAGAGACATGAAGAAGAGGGGACACATGTTGATGTAGAAGAGACATGAAGAAGAGGGGACACATGTTGATGTAGAAGAGACATGAAGAAGAGGGGACACATGTTGATGTAGAAGAGACATGAAGAAGAGGGGACACATGTTGATGTAGAAGAGACATGAAGAAGAGGGGACACGTGTTGATGTAGAAGAGACATGAAGAAGAGGGGACACGTGTTGATGTAGAAGAGACATGAAGAAGAGGGGACACGTGTTGATGTAGAAGAGACATGAAGAAGAGGGGACACGTGTTGATGAAGAAGAGACATGAAGAAGAGGGGACACGTGTTGATGTAGAAGAGACATGAAGAAGAGGGGACACGTGTTGATGTAGAAGAGACATGAAGAAGAGGGGACACGTGTTGATGTAGAAGAGACATGAAGAAGAGGGGACACGTGTTGATGTAGAAGAGACATGAAGAAGAGGGGACACGTGTTGATGAAGAAGAGACATGAAGAAGAGGGGACACAGTGTTGATGAAGAAGAGACATGAAGAAGAGGGGACACATGTTTGATGTAAGAAGAGACATGAAGAAGAGGGGACACGTGTTGATGTAGAAGAGACATGAAGAAGAGGGGACACGTGTTGATGAAGAAGAGACATGAAGAAGAGGGGACACATGTTGATGAAGAAGAGACATGAAGAAGAGGGGACACATGTTAATGAAGAAGAGACATGAAGAAGAGGGGACACATGTTGATGAAGAAGAGACATGAAGAAGAGGGGACACATGTTGATGAAGAAGAGACATGAAGAAGAGGGGACACATGTTGATGTAGAAGAGGGGACACATGTTGAGATGAAGAGACATGAAGAAGAGGGGACACATGTTGATGAAGAAGAGGGGACACATGTTGATGAAGAGGAGACATGAAGAAGAGGGGACACATGTTGATGAAGAAGAGGGGACACATGTTGATGAGAAGAAGAGACACATGTTGATGAAGAAGAGGGGACACATGTTGATGTAGAAGAGACATGAAGAAGAGGGGACACATGTTGATGAAGAAGAGACATGAAGAAGAGGGGACACATGTTGATGTAGAAGAGACATGAAGAAGAGGGGACACATGTTGATGAAGAGGAGACATGAAGAAGAGGGGACACATGTTGATGTAGGAGAGCATGAAGAAGGGGGACACATGTTGATGTAGAGAGACATGAAGAAGAGGGGACACATGTTGATGAAGAAGAGACATGAAGAAGGGGACACATGTTGATGAAGAGAGACATGAAGAAGAGGGGACACATGTTGATGAAGAGAGACATGAAGAAGAGGGGACACATGTTGATGAAGAAGAGACATGAAGAAGAGGGGACACATGTTGATGATAGGAGAGACATGAAGAAGAGGGGACACATGTTGATGTAAGAAGGAGACATGAAGAAGAGGGGACACATGTTGATTGAAGAAGAGACATGAAGAAGAGGGGACACATGTTGATGAAGAGGAGAGACATGAAGAAGAGGGGACACATGTTGATGTAAGAGGAGACATGAAGAAGAGGGGACACATGTTGATGTAGAAGAGACATGAAGAAGAGGGGAACACATGTTGATGTAGAAGAGAGACATGAAGAAGAGGGGACACATGTGATGAAGAAGAGACATGAGAGAAGAGGGGACACATGTGATTAGAAGGAGACATGAAGAAGAGGGGGACACATTTTGATGTAGAAGAGACATGAAGAAGAGGGGGGGACACATGTTGATGAAGAAGAGACATGAAGAAGAGGGGACACATGTTGATGAGAAGAGACATGAAGAAGAGGGGACACATGTTGATGTAGAAGAGACATGAAGAAGAGGGGGACACATGTTGATGTAGAAGAGACATGAAGAAGAGGGGACACATGTTGATGAAGAAGAGACATGAAGAAGAGGGGACACATGTTGATGAAGAAGAGACATGAAGAAGAGGGGACACATGTTGATGTAGAAGAGACATGAAGAAGAGGGGACACATGTTGATGAAGAAGAGACATGAAGAAGAGGGGACACATGTTGATGAGAAGAGACATGAAGAAGAGGGGACACATGTTGATGTAGAAGAGACATGAAGAAGAGGGGACACATGTGATGAGAAGAGACATGAAGAAGAGGGGACACATGTTGATGTAGAAGAGACATGAAGAAGAGGGGACACATGTTGATGTAGAAGAGACATGAGAAGAGGGAAGAGGGGACACATGTTGATGAAGAAGAGACATGAAGAAGAGGGGACACATGTTGATGTAGAAGAGACATGAAGAAGAGGGGACACATGTGATGAGAAGAGACATGAAGAAGAGGGGACACATGTTGATGTAGAAGACATGAAGAAGAGGGGACACATGTTGATGTAAAGATACATGAAGAAGAGGGGACACATGTTGATGTAGAAGGACATGAGACGAGGGTGGGACACATGTTGATGAAGAAGAGACATGAAGAAGAGGGGACACATGTTTGATGAAGAGAGAATGAAGAAGAGGGGACACATGGTGATGATGAAGAGACATGAAGAAGAGGGGACACATGTTGATGTAGAAGAGACTTGAAGAAGAGGGGACACATGTGATGTAGAAGAGACATGAAGAAGAGGGGACACATGTTGATGTAAGAAGAGACATGAAGAAGAGGGGACCCACGTTGATGTAGAAGAGCCATGAAGAAGAGGGGACACATGTTGATGTAGAAGAGACATGAAGAAGAGGGGACACATGTTGATGAAGAGAGAGACATGAAGAAGAGGGGACACATGTGATGTAGAAGAGACATGAAGAAGAGGGACACATGTTGATTGTAGAAGAGGACATGAAGAAGAGGGGGGACACATGTTGATGAAGAAGAGACATGAAGAAGAGGGGACACATGTTGATGAAGAAGGAGACATGAAGAAGAGGGGACACATGTTGATGTAGAAGAGACATGAAGAAGAGGGGACACATGTTGATGAAGAGGAGACATGAAGAAGAGGGGACACATGTTGATGTAGGAGAGACATGAAGAAGAGGGGACACATGTTGATGTAGAAGAGACATGAAGAAGAGGGGACACATGTTGATGAAGAGGAGACATGAAGAAGAGGGGACACATGTTGATGAAGAGGAGACATGAAGAAGAGGGGGACACATGTTGATGTAGGAGAGACATGAAGAAGAGGGGACACATGTTGATGTAGAAGAGACATGAAGAAGAGGGGACACATGTTGATGTAGAAGAGACATGAAGAAGAGGGGACACATGTTGATGTAGAAGAGACATGAAGAAGAGGGGACACATGTTGATGTAGAAGAGACATGAAGAAGAGGGGACACATGTTGATGTAGAAGAGACATGAAGAAGAGGGGACACATGTTGATGTAGAAGAGACATGAAGAAGAGGGGACACATGTTGATGTAGAAGAGACATGAAGAAGAGGGGACACATGTTGATGAAGAAGAGACATGAAGAAGAGGGGACACATGTTGATGAAGAAGAGACATGAAGAAGAGGGGACACATGTTGATGAAGAAGAGACATGAAGAAGTGGATTTTGAATAATAGGTGACCTTTCAAAGCGTCTGTCCTCAGACATTGAACACCTTACCTGAGTGAGGATGTAGTTCCTCTGCGCCTCCTCCACTGGGATCAGGCTGGCATTGATGTAGTTGTTGGTACCAAACTGTAGACATATTCTACTGTGGTCAACTGAGGAGGAGGAGGAGGAGGAGGAGGAGGAGGAGGAGGAGGAGGAAGGAGAAACATTCAAATGTGACTCTGTGTAACATGTCCAAACGTCAGGAGAATAAAGAGTCTTCTCAAAAACAGGTGTTTGCTTTTTAAACATGGAGATGATAACAGTTCCATCCCTGTGCTCCTCTCCTGCAGTGTGAGTGCATGTCAATGGTCTGCAAAGGCTGAACATACTAACATACACCTGCTGAACATACTAACATACACCTGCTGAACATCAGATACCTCTTCAAATGAGTTTCACACTCGACGGCACACAGAAGAGATTTGCATATTGACGGAGAGAAAAGAGGAAACCAGAGATCAGCTGCTGGATCGCTAACGTCCACACACTGAACTACAGTTATCACATAACACGTCAAACAGAGTCTGGAACTCACACGGGCTGACGTCTCTGTAACGGTTCCTGTTCTTGTTTTCAGGCAATTTGGCAACTTTACACGGCAGCTCACACGACTGCTGTCGGATCTCCTGAGACACAATGAAGACAACACAACATATTAACATTAGATTCACTGTGTGTGTGTGTGTGTGTGTGTGTGTGTGTGTGTGTGTGTGTGTGTGTGTGTGTGTGTGTGTGTGTGTGTGTGTGTGTGTGTGTGTGTGTCAACTGTTTTGAATAAACTGTGAAAATAGTATAATACCAGCTGAGTCACACTGAGCTGGTATTAAGGGTTATTTTTAGTAAGAGATATTGTAAAATAGGTTCATCTGAGGCCGTGTTTGAATACACATTTATATACAATAATGCATTTATATAATATTTAATAACATAGTAACAATGATCATTTAAACTAAGATTTTAAATACTGCACTTTTACTCAGGTAAAAAGTACAAATACTTTGTTAAAAGTAGTATTATCACAGGATTCAAAGTATTTTTTTATATTTATATACATTAATCCAGTGATATAATATATATAATAAGACAACTGCATGATGAGTACTAAGTGTTAAGTATATTTTAAGGCGTATATTACTTTCACTTCAAAGCATTAATACTAATAAAGCAGTTTGTTAGAAGGAGCAGAAGCAACAATGTAATAAATACTTAAAAAACATATACATCCACATTTTAAGTAACATTTTGAATGCTGGACTTTACTCAGTAAGAGTAAAGAGAGTATAATTACTTAGTGAAAGGAGTAATAATATATTTATTTACATACAATCATTCCAGTGTTATTACTACTTATACTAAAGCCTAAACTCTTCCAACACTAACTATATAAACATGTTTAATAATATATCACTGCATCAGATACAATGAATTAAATACTTTTATTATAATAAAACATTTAATGCAGACTTTTTGTGCATTAAATACATCCAGCAGCCTCTCTACCAGCCTCTCTACCGGCCTGTTTCCCCCTCTACTCCCCGCAGAAAGTGCTCCACTACCGGCCTGTTTCTCCCTCTACTCCCCGCAGAAAGTGCTCCATTACCGGCCTGTTTTCCCCCTCTTCTCCCCGGATAAGGAGCCCCACTACCGGGCTGTTTTCCCCCTCTTCTCCCCGGATAAGTAGTCTCTCTACCCGACTGTTTGCCCCTCTTCTCCCCGGATAAGTAGTCTCTCTACCGGGCTGTTTTCCCCTATTCGCCCCGCAGAAGGAGCCTCTTCTCCCCGCAGAAGGAGCTCCACTACCGGCCTGTTTCCCCCTCTTCTCCCCGGAGAAAGTGCCTCTTCTTCCCGCAGAAGCAGCCTCTCTACCGGCCTGTTTTCCCCTCTTCTCCCCGCAGAGACTCACCTGATAAACGGCGCTCCAGCTCCCGGTCTCATCGATCTCCCGGCACTCTGCCTCCATGTCAGTCCGTCTCCACAGCCTCTCCCCCCGGACTCAGGAGAACCGTAGCTCCCCGGTTCTTTTTACGGTTCTTTTTAAACAGTTTTCTCAGATTCTTACCGTGTTTCTCTCTCTCGTGTAACCGGAAACAGCCGCTGCTGTCCTCCAGGAAGGAAGTGCGCCAACGGTGAAGCAGATTTCCGTTTAGTGGCCAAACGGGGGAACTACAACTTATTCTTCTCTGACGTTTATTAGCTGTTGGGGACCAATGAAAAGAGCGCATTACCGCCCCCTGCTGGACTGGAGGGCGGAACATTTATTTTATTTTATTTTATTTTATTTATTTTATTTATTTTATTTATTTTATTTATTTTATTTATTTTATTTATTTTATTTATTTTATTTATTTTATTTATTTTATTCAATATCATACATTCTACATACAACAAAGTCCAGGGGCCCTCAAGCACGGTGGAGCATGTGTTGCGTCTGGTACGTGACGTCACGCTGCGTCACTCGCGTCTCCGTCCGGGCGGCGGCAGCGCGCACGCACAGTCACGTAATGTTCTGTTTACGTCTGTAGTGCAGTGACCCTGCTGCTGCTGCAAAACGAGCCATTGTACCTGCTTTAAAGCCGCACCTGGGGGGATGTGACTGGATATTTGAGATACTTGAGGGTGTGAGGAGTTCCAGAGTGACCTGTCAGAGTCACCATGGATTACCTGTAGTGTAAAGCTTCTCTCTGACTGACAGCAGGAGAGCTAGCAGGGCTCAGTTAGCTTTGGATCAGCTGTTCTGCACACAGGTATTATCCTCTGTGGTTGTTGTGTGTGTGTGTGTGTGTAGCTGCTGGATCTGTGTGTGTCTGCAGTGTGTAGTGTGTGTAGTGTGTGTAGCTGCTGATGGCTCATGTGTAGCTGCAGCTCTTACAGTCATTGCCTCCCAGCGGTGGAAACAGTTCTCAGATCCTTTAACGGTGAGTGGCTGCACAAACACATTCACTGCATTAAAGTCAAAACACTAGCATGCACTATATCACCCAAGGTGCACTTCATTTCAATCAGGAAGTATACAGGGGTGGGAAGTAACTACGTTCCTTTACTCTAGTGTTGTACGTTTGGTCCAATTTAAATAATATTGTTATATTTCTACTTGTTTGTGAGGAGACACAATTAGTATATCAAACATATGGTGAACTAATAATAACAACTACATGTCTGTGTGTAACCCTGTGTTTACATATAAGTCATTATTTGAATGTTGTGATTTAGACGAATCACCCAAATATAAAACTAGTATAACTTTAATACTCAGAGCTGCATGTTCAGAGGATGCAGTGATGAAGACTCTCTCCTCCTCCTCCTCTCTCAGGTTCCTGGAGCAGCCTGAGGTCGGGCGGCGCCTCCGGAGGAAACATGGCTCCCAAAGACATCATGACCAACTCTCACGCCAAATCCATCCTGAACGCCATGAACGCTCTGAGGAAGAGCAACACGCTGTGCGACATCACGCTGAGGGTGAACACCGCCGACTTCCCCGCGCACCGGATCGTCCTCGCAGCCTGCAGCGACTACTTCTGCGCCATGTTCACCAGCGAGGTAACGCTCAGAGAGGCTTAGAGTTAGCATCCAAAACTCCTCTGTTTACTTCCTGGAACATGGTGACATCACTATGGAACACTCGCGCTCCTATTGGCCATCTCTCCGACACATTGTAATTGTACGTGATAGGGTATAAGGGGCGGGACATCTCTTATGCTGCTCTTATGGTTCAACGTCAGTGACGGCAGGCTGAGATCCTCATCACTGATTGGCTAAGTGTGGTGTGTGTGTGTGTGTGTGTGTGTGTGTGTGTGTGTGTGTGTGTGTGTGTGTGTGTGTGTGTGTGTGTGTGTGTGTGTGTGTGTGTGTGTGTGTGTGTGTGTGTGTGTGTGTGTGTGTGTGTGTGTGTGTGTGTGTGTGTGTGTGTGTGTGTGTGTGTGTGTGTGTGTGTGTTGTGTGTGTGTGTGTGTGGGTGTGTGTGTGTGTGTGTGTGTGTGTGTGTGTGTGTGTGTGTGTGTGTGTGAGCTGGCAGAGAAGGGGAAGTCCTTCGTTGATATCCAGGGTCTGACAGCGTCTACGATGGAGATTCTTCTGGACTTCGTGTACACGGAGACGGTTCTGGTGACGGTGGAGAACGTTCAGGAGCTGCTGCCGGCCGCGTGCTTACTGCAGCTCAAAGGTGCGTTCAGGTGCATCCACTCAAAGGTGCGTTCAGGTGCATCCACTCAAAGGTGCGTTCAGGTGCATCCACTCAAAGGTGCTTCCAGGTGCATCCACTCAAAGGTGCGTTCAGGTGCATCCACTCAAAGGTGCGTTCAGGTGCATCCACTCAAAGGTGCGTTCAGGTGCATCCACTCAAAGGTGCGTTCAGGTGCATCCACTCAAAGGTGCGTTCAGGTGCATCCACTCAAAGGTGCGTTCAGGTGCATCCACTCAAAGGTGCTTTCAGGTGCATCCACTCAAAGGTGCGTTCAGGTGCATCCACTCAAAGGTGCGTTCAGGTGCATCCACTCAAAGGTGCGTTCAGGTGCATCCACTCAAACGCTGAGGAGAAAACAGTGAGGTCATGATGTTGTGAGGAAAGACAGAGAGTACCTGAGGGTCATCTGACTCTTTGAAAGGATTTCTATTCTACGTCCTCAAAGAAAGAGGTCTGTGAAGGTATAACACATGAAATAAAATCTAAGTTTTAAATATGATACCTTCTAAAATACCTCTTTTATTCCCCTAAGTGCTTAAAGTTTGGCAAATGCTTAATAATTAACCATAAAAACAGCTTGAATCTGAAAAAACTCTGAGTCAGGAAACAAACCCCTCTCTCTTTTCCTCCGTACCCACATCTCTAAAAACGGGGGAACAACGGAGCTGATCCAGATTTGCTGCGTCATGACCACATGACTAAAATGTGGGCGGGCTTTACACCCACGGGCCAATCAGAGACGTTGCTGTCAGAAACAATGAGACGTGTTCTGGAAGTGATATGGTCTGTGTTTACATTAGCATGCTAACACTCAGAGCTAACCTGTACTGGAGAGAGCGTGTGTGAAGAAGCAGGAAATCAAAAGGAAGTCACCTTGTGGTAAACCTGAGAGAGAGAAAGAGTTTGAGCTCCATACTGTTTCAGAGAGAATCCTTCATGTGGTTTGGAACATGATATGGAGTTTAGTCACGGCAGCATTTAGCTGAGTTTCTGCTGGGAGAGTTCTCCTGATGAGATCTACTCTCTCTCTGAAGCTACTGACCCAGAGTCAGCTCTTTAGTAACAGCTGGGAGAGAGGGGGGGGGGGGGGCTACAAGGATCTGTTTGGGGTTTGGAGCAGGACACTTCAGAGACATGTCCTTAGTAACAGCTGGAAGGGGGGGGGGGGGGGGCTACAAGGATCTGTTTGGGGTTTGGAGCAGGACACTTCAGAGACATGTCCTTAGTAACAGCTGGAAGAGAGGGGGGGGGGGGCTACAAGGATCTGTTTGGGGTTTGGAGCAGGACACTTCAGAGACATGTCCTTAGTAACAGCTGGAAGAGAGAGGGGGGGGGGCTACAAGGATCTGTTTGGGGTTTGGAGCAGGACACTTCAGAGACATGTCCTTAGTAACAGCTGGAAGAGAGGGGGGGGGGGGCTACAAGGATCTGTTTGGGGTTTGGAGCAGGACCCTTCAGAGACATGTCTTTAGTAACAGCTGGAAGAGAGGGGGGGGGGGGGCTACAAGGATCTGTTAGGGGTTTGGAGCAGGACCCTTCAGAGACATGTCCTTAGTAACAGCTGGAAGAGAGGGGGGGGGCTACAAGGATCTGTTTGGGGTTTGGAGCAGGACACTTCAGAGACATGTCCTTAGTAACAGCTGGAAGAGAGAGGGGGGGGGCTACAAGGATCTGTTTGGGGTTTGGAGCAGGACACTTCAGAGACATGTCCTTAGTAACAGCTGGAAGAGAGGGGGGGGGGGGCTACAAGGATCTGTTTGGGGTTTGGAGCAGGACACTTCAGAGACATGTCCTTAGTAACAGCTGGAAGAGAGGGGGGGGGGGGGGCTACAAGGGTCTGTTTGGGGTTTGGAGCAGGACACTTCAGAGACATGTCCTTAGTAACAGCTGGAAGAGAGGGGGGGGGGCTACAAGGATCTGTTTGGGGTTTGGAGCAGGACACTTCAGAGACATGTCCTTAGTAACAGCTGGAAGAGAGGGGGGGGGGGGGGGGCTACAAGGATCTGTTTGGGGTTTGGAGCAGGACACTTCAGAGACATGTCCTTAGTAACAGCTGGAAGAGAGGGGGGGGGGCTACAAGGATCTGTTTGGGGTTTGGAGCAGGACACTTCAGAGACATGTCCTTAGTAACAGCTGGAAGAGAGGGGGGGGGGCTACAAGGATCTGTTTGGGGTTTGGAGCAGGACACTTCAGAGACATGTCCTTAGTAACAGCTGGAAGAGAGGGGGGGGGGGGGCTACAAGGATCTGTTTGGGGTTTGGAGCAGGACACTTCAGAGACATGTCCTTAGTAACAGCTGGAAGAGAGGGGGGGGGGGGGGCTACAAGGATCTGTTTGGGGTTTGGAGCAGGACACTTCAGAGACATGTCCTTAGTAACAGCTGGAAGAGAGGGGGGGGGGGGGGGCTACTAGGATCTGTTTGGGGTTTGGAGCAGGACACTTCAGAGACATGTCCTTAGTAACAGCTGGAAGAGAGGGGGGGGGGGGGGCTACAAGGATCTGTTTGGGGTTTGGAGCAGGACACTTCAGAGACATGTCCTTAGTAACAGCTGGAAGAGAGGGGGGGGGGGGGGGCTACTAGGATCTGTTTGGGGTTTGGAGCAGGACACTTCAGAGACATGTCCTTAGTAACAGCTGGAAGAGAGGGGGGGGGGGGCTACAAGGATCTGTTTGGGGTTTGGAGCAGGACACTTCAGAGACATGTCCTTAGTAACAGCTGGAAGAGAGGGGGGGGGGGGCTACAAGGATCTGTTTGGGGTTTGCAGCAGGACACTTCAGAGACATGTCCTTAGTAACAGCTGGGAGAGAGGGGGGGGGGCTACAAGGATCTGTTTGGGGTTTGGAGCAGGACACTTCAGAGACATGTCCTTAGTAACAGCTGGGAGAGAGGGGGGGGGGGGGCTACAAGGATCTGTTTGGGGTTAGGAGCAGGACACTTCAGAGACATGTCCTTAGTAACAGCTGGAAGAGAGGGGGGGGGGGGGGCTACTAGGATCTGTTTGGGGTTAGGAGCAGGACACTTCAGAGACATGTCCTTATATATTTGTATATATCTGAGAGCTGTAATATGGGCCTAAAGCAGTAGTATAGAGACCTTTAACTCATGTTCCCCTCTGCTTCCTCAGGAGTGAAGCGCGCCTGCTGTGACTTCCTGGAGGGGCAGCTGGACCCCACAAACTGCCTCGGGATCCGGGACTTTGCAGAGACTCACAACTGTCTGGATCTGATGCAGGCGGCTGAACTCTTCTCCCAGAAACACTTCTCAGAGGTCGTCCAGCACGAAGAGTTCATGCTGCTCTGCCAGGCCGAGGTGGAGAAGCTCATCAAGTGCGACGAGATACAGGTGAGGAAACACGAGAGGAAACACGAGATACAGGTGAGGAAACACGAGATACAGGTGAGGAAACACGAGATACAGGTGAGAAAACACGAGAGGAAACACGAGATACAGGTGAGGAAACACGAGAGGAAACACGAGATACAGGTGAGGAAACACGAGATACAGGTGAGGAAACACGAGAGGAAACACGAGATACAGGTGAGGAAACACGAGATACAGGTGAGAAAACACGAGAGGAAACACGAGATACAGGTGAGGAAACACGAGAGGAAACACGAGATACAGGTGAGGAAACACGAGAGGAAACACGAGAGGAAACGAGGGGTTACGTATGGTAACCCTTGTTATATCTCTCACAGGCTCCGCCCTCTACTGGACTCTATGGGTACTCCCCTCGATCCTATCATGCAAGCATTCATCCACTGAGACTTTCTAGACGTAGCCGGCCCCTGGGCGGGCCTACCTGAATGCGCGCGCATCTCACCGCATAAAAGGAGGCCTCGCCTCCTGACTGTCATCCCTTTCTCTTCAGCAAGCAGCATAGGACAGACAGGGCCCCTGAGTAGAGGGCCCCTGAGTAGAGGGCGGAGCCTGTGTTTATATAACGAGGGGTTACCATACGTAACCCCTCGTTATATAAACACAGGCTCGATGTATACAAGCGCTGGCGTCCCACAACAACACTGTTCCACTTCACTGTTTCTGACCGGCTTCCTGGTTAGCAGCCGCTGCGCCTCACTCGCCTCTCCCTCGCCTCTCACTCGCCTCTCACTCGCCTCTCACTCGCCTCTCCCTCGCCTCTCACTCGCCTCTCACTCGCCTCTCACTCGCCTCTCACTCGCCTCTCACTCGCCTCTCACTCGCCTCTCCCTCGCCTCTCCCTCGCCTCTCCCTCGCCTCTCACTCGCCTCTCACTCACCTCTCACTCGCCTCTCACTCGCCTCTCACTCGCCTCTCCCTCGCCTCTCACTCGCCTCTCACTCGCCTCTCACTCGCCTCTCCCTCGCCTCTCCCTCGCCTCTCACTCACCTCTCACTCGCCTCTCACTCGCCTCTCCCTCGCCTCTCCCTCGCCTCTCACTCGCCTCTCACTCGCCTCTCCCTCGCCTCCCACTCGCCTCTCCCTCGCCTCTCCCTCGCCTCTCACTCGCCTCTCCCTCGCCTCTCCCTCGCCTCTCCCTCGGCCGTAACCATGGAGAGAAAAGAGGCTGCGGCTGACAGAGCACACCCTGATGCGCTTACCCCTGCTATGACGTCACTGCCTTGCTGAAGAGAAAGGGATGACAGTCAGGAGGCGAGGCCTCCTTTTATGCGGTGAGATGCCCGCGCATTCAGGTAGGCCCGCCCAGGGGCCGGCTACGTCTAGAAAGTCTCAGTGGATGAATGCTTGCATGATAGGATCGAGGGGAGTACCCATAGAGTCCAGTAGAGGGCGGAGCCTGTGAGAGATATAACAAGGGTACAGGTGATAGAGAGGAGAAAACAGGAGGTACAGGTGATAGAGAGGAGAGAACAGGAGGTACAGGTGATAGAGAGGAGAAAACAGGAGGTACAGGTGATAGAGAGGAGAGAACAGGAGGTACAGGTGATAGAGAGGAGAGAACAGGAGGTACAGGTGATAGAGAGGAGAGAACAGGAGGTACAGGTGATAGAGAGGAGAAAACAGGAGTGTATTAATATGTGTATTATACCCTGTAAACCCCCCTGTCCCTCAGAGTGTGTATTAATATGTGTATTATACCCTGTAAACCCCCCTGTCCCTCAGAGTGTGTATTAATATGTGTATTATACCCGGTAAACCCCCCTGTCCCTCAGGTGTGTATTAATAGTGTATTAATATGTGTATTATACCCTGTAAACCCCCCCTGTCCCTCAGAGTGTGTATTAATATGTGTATTATACCCGGTAAACCCCCCTGTCCCTCAGAGTGTGTATTAATATGTGTATTATACCCGGTAAACCCCCCTGTCCCTCAGAGTGTGTATTAATATGTGTATTATACCCGGTAAACCCCCCTGTCCCTCAGAGTGTGTTTTAATATGTGTATTATACCCGGTAAACCCCCCCTCGTCCCTCAGAGTGTGTATTAAATATGTGTATTATACCCGGTAAACCCCCCTGTCCCTCAGAGTGTGTATTAATGTGTGTATTATACCCGGTAAACCCCCCTGTCCCTCAGAGTGTGTATTAATATGTGTATTATACCCGGTAAACCCCCCTGTCCCTCAGAGTGTGTATTAATATGTGTATTATAAAACCCCCCTGTCCCCTCAGAGTGTGTTTAATGGTGTGTATACCCGGTAAACCCCCCTTGTCCCTCAGAGTGTGTATTAATATGTGTATTATACCCGGCAACCCACCCTGTCCCTCAGAGTGTGTATAATATGTGTATTATACCCGGTAAACCCCCCTGTCCCTCAGAGTGTGTATTAATATGTGTATTATACCCGGTAAACCCCCCTGTCCCTCAGAGTGTGTATTAATATGTGTATTATACCCTGTAAACCCCCCTGTCCCTCAGAGTGTGTATTAATATGTGTATTATACCCTGTAAACCCCCCTGTCCCTCAGAGTGTGTATTAATATGTGTATTATACCCTAACCCCCCTGTCCCTCAGAGTGTGTATTAATATGGTGTATATACCCTGTAAACCCCCCTGTCCCTCAGAGTGTGTATTAATATGTGTTATACCCGGTAAACCCCCCTGTCCCTCAGAGTGTGTATTAATATGTGTATTATACCCTAACCCCCCTGTCCCTCAGAGTGTGTATTAATATGTGTATTATACCCTGTAAACCCCCTGTCCCTCAGAGTGTGTATTAATATGTGTATTATACCCTGTAAACCCCCCCTGTCCCTCAGAGTGTGTATTAATATGTGTATGATACCCTAACCCCCCTGTCCCTCAGAGTGTGTATTAATATGTGTATGATACCCTAACCCCCCTGTCCCTCAGAGTGTGTATTAATATGTGTATGATACCCTAACCCCCCTGTCCCTCAGAGTGTGTATTAATATGTGTATGATACCCTAACCCCCCTGTCCCTGCGCAGGTGGACTCTGAGGAGCCGGTGTTCGAGGCCGTGCTGAACTGGGTGAAACACAACAGAAAGGACCGCGAGGCGTTCCTCTCCGAGATGCTGGAGTTCGTGCGGCTGCCTCTGCTGACGCCGCGATACATCACCGACGTGATCGACCCCGAGGTGAGGCTCTCGTCCAATCACACGCTCTCGTCCAATCACACGCTCTCGTCCAATCACACGCTCTCGTCCAATCACACGCTCCAAACTCTGATTAAGGCCCAATAGGCTCTCGTCCCAAATGTAAGGCGCCTTTCAGACACCGTACAATTTGTTAAATATTCTAAGAGGTAAAAGCAACAAGTGTGCGACAACAAGCTGCGAGTGAGACTTCAGACGGAGGGGGAGTGCGTAGGGTTTGGTTTGGAATTGGGCCTAAATCCCCCCCCCCCACTGTTCCCACTGTATAGCTCTCTCTTTCTGACTGGTTTCAGCCTCTGATCTCTCTCTTATGGCGCATTTCCACTACACGGCCTCGCTCGGTATGGCTAGGCCTCGTTAGGCCCGGCTCACTTTATGGCGCATTCCCATTACAGTTTAGGAACTGGGGCAGTAACTATAGTAACGCAGTGTAGGCGGAGCCGTGACGTCATCTTCAATGAGAACCCCAGAAAAACAACACAGCCGTTAGCTGTTAGCACTCAGAGCTCACAGCTCCTCATATCTGTTCAGAAACTAGACAAAAGTGAAACAAGTACAAACCACAGACTGCCTGTGTCATGGTGAATACAGTCGCTGCTTTATTTATGTCTGTATAGGCCGTTGTTGCGAGTGTGGACGGTCGGAGCATATACTGCGTTAGCTTAGCCAATCTCCATTTAGAAAACACGCATTTTAAAAGGTGTTTCCCCTGCCGTCTGTCTGCAGACTTGACAAAGCATTAATTCATGGTTTTTACTAACCGGTATCAGTATGTTGTTACTTCATCATTTAGAAACGTGTATTACAATTAAATCACGGTCAAATATGTCCATCTTGTTGTAGTTGTAGCCCCCTTGCCAGCGCTCCTCTCTCTAGTTTAGCATACTCAGCCCGACTCAGCCCTGTTTGTTGGCCCCGATAGAACCACAATTTTATGGGGCCAGAAAAACTGTGAAATAGTACCCGCTAGCCAGAACTAGGCCAAGTGGAAACGCAACCAAAGACGGGCCCTGCACGGCTCTGCACGCTTAAAGTGAGCTCCGCGCTGCAGTGGAAATGCGCCATTACCGTCTGTTTCACCCTCTGATCTCTCTCTCTCTCTCTTACCGTCTGTTTCACCCTCTGATCTCTCTCTCTCTTACCGTCTGTTTCACCCTCTGATCTCTCTCTCTCTCTCTTACCGTCTGTTTCACCCTCTGATCTCTCTCTCTCTCTTACCGTCTGTTTCACCCTCTGATCTCTCTCTCTCTCTTACCGTCTGTTTCACCCTCTGATCTCTCTCTCTCTTACCGTCTGTTTCACCCTCTGATCTCTCTCTCTCTTACCGTCTGTTTCACCCTCTGATCTCTCTCTCTCTTACCGTCTGTTTCACCCTCTGATCTCTCTCTCTTACCGTCTGTTTCACCCTCTGATCTCTCTCTCTCTCTTACCGTCTGTTTCACCCTCTGACCCTCTCTCTCTCACACACCCTCTGACCCTCTCTCTCTCTCTCTCTCTCACACCCTCTGACCCCCTCTCTCTCTCTCTCACACCCTCTGACCCTCTCTTTCTCTCTCTCTCTCTCTCACACCCTCTGACCCTCTCTCTCTCTCTCTCACACACCCTCTGACCCTCTCTCTCTCTCACACACCCTCTGACCCCCTCTCTCTCTCTCTCTCACACCCTCTGACCCCCTCTCTCTCTCTCTCTCTCTCACACCCTCTGACCCTCTCTCTCTCTCTCTCTCTCACACCCTCTGACCCTCTCTCTCTCTCTCTCACACACCCTCTGACCCTCTCTCTCTCTCACACACCCTCTGACCCCCTCTCTCTCTCTCTCTCTCTCTCACACACCCTCTGATCTCTCTCTCTCTCTCTCAGCCCCTGGTCCGATGCAGCTTGCCCTGCAGAGACCTGGTGGACGAGGCTAAGAAGTTCCACCTGAGGCCGGAGCTGAGGAGCGAGATGCAGGGCCCCAGGACGCAGGCCAGGCTCGGTGGGAAACACACTCTCATTACTCATTATATACTATTTGATATTATTTTATTTTATTAGTATTTTTTTAATTATTTTTGTTAAAAATTATATATAAAAAAAATGGTATTGATATATATATTTATTTATTATTTTATTTATATATATTTTTTATATTATATTTTCATTCATTTTATTATATTTTAGTTTAGTTTTTACACATTTAAATGAAAAGTCTTATATTATACGTTTCTAATGGATTTATTTTTATTATGTACTATCGTTTTGTATTTATCTTAGAATGACTATTATCACAAAAATAAATCTGATGAAACTTTGATTTGAGAAGTGAAGCCACTAAATATGAAACGTGTAAAGCTGTTTCCAGATATGTGAATACAGATGGATCATTATCCCTCCCTCCCTCCTCCCCCCCCCCCCCCTCCCCTGTAACGTTCTCTGATGGTTCCTGGTTCCTCTCCAGGAGCCAAAGAGGTTCTCCTAGTGATCGGAGGGTTCGGCAGCCAGCAGTCGCCCATCGACATCGTGGAGAAATACGACCCCAAGACTAAGGAGTGGACCTCTCTACCTGTGAGTTCAAACACACCTGCAACCACTTTGCTTTCTACCTCAGGGATTACAAATATAAC
This sequence comes from Trematomus bernacchii, assembly GCF_902827165.1. Taxonomy (NCBI): domain Eukaryota; kingdom Metazoa; phylum Chordata; class Actinopteri; order Perciformes; family Nototheniidae; genus Trematomus; species Trematomus bernacchii. The sequence continues at coordinate 303,775 of NW_022987826.1, read as the reverse complement.
TAGAGAATGCAATTCCTGAAGAAATTGCTAGTGGGAATGCTTTATGCTGAAAAGTAATGTGTAAGAAGAAAGTGAAGAATTTAGATTGAAATGATACATGAACACTGGGGGCTTGAATGTGTGATGAGAGAAGAAAAGAGAGTAAAAAGGCTTGGAAAAGCAGCAGAATATTTGAACTGCAAACCTTTGAACTAACATGATGGCGAATGATCTGTCGCCATGCCAACGGCATTTGATGACGTCCCATAATACGCTTAGATGCGTTGATGGCTGCACCGTTACCAAACCTGTGAAGTTTTGGGCCGTTTGGAACATTTTCACTGAAGTTATGAGGAAACCGTGTTTCATGGCGAGCCTTGTGTTACCATGGCAACGGCATTTGAAGAAATCTCAAAACTGTCCCATAGATGTCTTCACGGCTGGACTGTCTCTTAATGGCCCTCTCTCTCTTCTCTTGATCGCCCTCTCTCTCTTCTCTTGATCACCCTCTCTCTCTTCTCTTGATCTTCCATGGAAACGCATCAGAAGGATGCGTTTCCATCCGAGGGATGCGTTTCCATGGAAACGGCATATGATGACACCCCATAATTGACGTAGAGCTGTTGAGGGCAGGACCATTAACCATTATCTGAATCAGTATGATCAGTTGAATACTGGATTCTGATTGGTCAATTCAGAACACGTGACACATTGTTAATCCAGTAGTACAGACCGCTGTCAAGGACTTATTGACCGTTGTTAAGGACTTATTGACCGTTGTTAAGGACTTATTGACCGTTGTTAAGGACGCTCACATCTGCAGAAAGAAGTCCGGTCGATTTAACTGTATACAGTTTGGCCGAAAAGCTTTTCAAACAGTTTGCTTGTCTTTAGTTTCCCATTGTCTCCCGTCTGAGAGCAACATGGAGGATTTTAATATTAATTTTAATATATTTGGAGAGCACAGTAGTCTGGATGAATGGTTAGTGGCTGATGAGTCCCCAGTGAAGAAAAGAAAAAGACAAGAAAACAGTGGAGAAGTAAGAGAGGCGAAAAGACGGACCACATTATGGGCTATGGAACTATTTAAAGACTGGCTGATCAGTAACGGGGCAGAGACCCTCAACACGTAACGGTCCAGACATCAAACGGCGACACATATTCAGTGTGCAGTTCCTTTGGCATTAGGGCAGGGATATCTAGATCCTTCCCAAGGTTTGACATCATGAAGTGTACTTTTAAAGCAAGCTACGATGTTTTCAATCTGTAATCAAAAAGCTCCACAAAAACGCTATCGAAGCAGTTCCTGACGTTGCTACGTAGTTCAAACGCTAACAACGGACTATTTTTGTCATTTTAAATCAATAAAAACATTTTCTAAATCAATAAAAGCATTTCAATTAATATTGGGAGTCATGTCGTTACCGCCTCGCTGCACATTATCCCTTTCATAAAATCCTATAGATAATATATATATCAAGGTATGATAGATACCATAATAAATAAGTTATATTAAAGCTTGGATGGATTTATATAAACACGTCGTCTAATCGATGATTCGTGGCAGCAGCAGATGTTTTTTTGAGCTAACCCTGTCCATGGACGCGGGAAGTGGGGGTGCTGAGGGGGCTGCAGCACCCCCATCTGTTGGCGGAGAGTTGTAACTGCGACGCCAAACGCAGTCTCCACTAGCACCCCCAAACGCGGCACACCTACAGTGTAAGCGCGCCACAGTTTCGCCGCAGAGAGGCTCCACTAGCACCCCCCCCCCCGCACCCCCAACTCTGACTGACTTCCCGCATCCGTGACCCTGTCTGTAGTTTTGGACAGAACATTGCCCCGTAAGCGATGCTACGTGGCGACGGTTTCTCTCCACGACCGGGTGATAAGAAATCCGATAAATAATAGATATATCAAGGTTTGATAGATACTATAATAAAATAGGATTTAGAGTGATATTAAAGCTTATTGCAAGACGGTCTAAAATCTCAGACCAATGAATCCCTTGTTGTTACTCTCCCTCCTCAACTAGGGGGACAGAGGGAAGGAACAAAACATGAAAATAACCGGGAGAGAGAAAAAAGAGAGAGGAAACTGATTTGTCAAAATGAGTAGATAATGTTTAATTGTGACGTGTGACGTGTGCAGCATGTGTAGTGCGGTGTCTCTGTGAGACCTGCGTGTTGAACTTGTGTTTGTTCGTTGGAAGGAGATGTGCTCCAGTTTATCTTTGTGTATCGCTAAGTTTACCTTAAGTTTGCTTTGTAACTTGGCTGCGGAGCCTTTCTTCCTTTTCAAACAATTCAACATTATCTACTGATTTTCCCAAATCAGTTTCCTCTCCTTTTTCTCTCTCCCGGTTCTTTCCATATGTTGTCCCTTCCCTCTGTGCGCCTAGTTGAGTGTCCCTTCCCTCTGTACGCCTAGTTGAGTGTCCCTTCCCTCTGTACGCCTAGTTGAGTGTCCCTTCCCTCTGTGCGCCTAGTTGTCCCTTCCCTCTGTGCGCCTAGTTGAGTGTCCCTTCCCTCTGTGCGCCTAGTTGAGTGTCCCTTCCCTCTGTGTGCCTAGTTGAGTGTCCCTTCCCTCTGTACGCCTAGTTGTCCCTTCCCTCTGTACGCCTAGTTGAGTGTCCCTTCCCTCTGTACGCCTAGTTGAGTGTCCCTTCCCTCTGTGCGCCTAGTTGTCCCTTCCCTCTGTGCGCCTAGTTGTCCCTTCCCTCTGTGCGCCTAGTTGTCCCTTCCCTCTGTGCGCCTAGTTGTCCCTTCCCTCTGTGCGCCTAGTTGAGTGTCCCTTCCCTCTGTACGCCTAGTTGAGTGTCCCTTCCCTCTGTGCGCCTAGTTGAGTGTCCCTTCCCTCTGTACGCCTAGTTGAGTGTCCCTTCCCTCTGTGCGCCTAGTTGAGTGTCCCTTCCCTCTGTGCGCCTAGTTGAGTGTCCCTTCCCTCTGTACGCCTAGTTGAGTGTCCCTTCCCTCTGTACGCCTAGTTGAGTGTCCCTTCCCTCTGTGCGCCTAGTTGAGTGTCCCTTCCCTCTGTACGCCTAGTTGAGTGTCCCTTCCCTCTGTGCGCCTAGTTGTCCCTTCCCTCTGTGCGCCTAGTTGAGTGTCCCTTCCCTCTGTGCGCCTAGTTGTCCCTTCCCTCTGTGTGCCTAGTTGAGTGTCCCTTCCCTCTGTGCGCCTAGTTGTCCCTTCCCTCTGTGTGCCTAGTTGAGTGTCCCTTCCCTCTGTGCGCCTAGTTGTCCCTTCCCTCTGTGTGCCTAGTTGAGTGTCCCTTCCCTCTGTGCGCCTAGTTGTCCCTTCCCTCTGTGCGCCTAGTTGTCCCTTCCCTCTGTACGCCTAGTTGAGTGTCCCTTCCCTCTGTGCGCCTAGTTGAGGAAGGAACACTTGTTAATTATCTTTCTGTCGTCTAATCAATGTTTTTTTTCATTCGTGTTTTTGGACAGAACATCGCCCGAAAGCGGCGCTACGTGGCGACGGTTTCTCTCCACGACCGGGTGTACGTGATCGGAGGCTACGACGGGCGCTCGCGGCTCAGCTCGGTGGAGTGTCTGGACTACACGGCGGACGAGGACGGCGTCTGGTACACCGTCGCCACCATGAACGTCCGGCGGGGCCTCGCGGGGGCCACCACCCTCGGAGGTGAGGGGGACTATCTTCAGAGAGTTGACAGTATTATAATTGATCTTGAAAACATGGTGTACAAAGCTCGGAGTGATCCGGGACCCTCTCATATCACTGATTTAAAAGCATTAGTTGTTTTCTTTTTCTCTTTTGTATTTAATTTGTAAAATGTTGCTTGGTTTTATCAATTTATTCTATTTTTGTCATTTTATTTAATGTGTATAAAAGCTGCTATACATTCTTTGGTATCCACTATTATTTTAGTATTTTTCTTACTTTTACTTTTTTTTTTAAAGTAATACTTAACTTCTTGATCATTTTATCGAATTTATTCTTTTGCCTATTTTACCTTTTTGAAACCTTATATTTGATTATTATTATAATTGTTGTTGTTGTTGTTGTTTCTCTCTTCAGATATGATTTATGTGGCTGGAGGTTTTGACGGCAGCCGGCGTCACACCAGCATGGAGCGCTACGACCCGAACATCGACCAGTGGAGCATGCTGGGAGATATGCAGACGGCCCGCGAGGGGGCGGGGCTTGTGGTCGCCAGCGGACTCATCTACTGCCTCGGTACAGAGCTTTCATTATACATTTTATTTATATAATAATAATAATTATAGCGGCAAAGCTCCCTTTGAGTTCTGCCGCTGAGAGGCTCAAACGTTCTCTGTGACGCGCTCCATACAAGAGGCCGTAGTCTGATAGAGTTCATGCTGTTTAGAAAAGAAACAAAACTAATCATTTTTAACGTACATGGAAAGTTTGAAACGGTACTCTTCCCTAACGGTGCGTCCACACGGCAGCGTGCGTTGAAGCTTGCCGGTGGGCGTGTCTGGCGTGCGACCAACAACCAATCACATTAATCTCCCGCCCCGGACACACAAGCACGCGGTTTGATTGGCTAGAGCTTGTTCTGGCATACGATTTGATTGGCTGCCGCTTCCGTCGAAGCTTGGTTGTTATTTTGTTTAGTTTTTTTGCGCTGTGATTTCAACCATTTGTTTGTCTATCAAATGTTTTTTTTGTTTTTTTCTGTATGTGTTGTTTAAGAAAAATGAAAATACAGTTAAAATAAAATGTAAAAAAACCAAACAGAACAAACAATATTCAAGTCCGGACACACGGTCAACAGAAAGTATCTGAGCACCCTCTCCTCTACGTCATCCAGCAGGTGACCTAAACACCAATACAACAGAACAAACAAACAAAAAGGGCAAATAATAAAGTGAAAATGCAATAAATAGCAATTATTATTATTATTATAATTATTAAAAGGATTCTGATTGTTTGTGTTAGAATCCTGAACGTCCTCCTCCAACATGAGAGTAACATGATAACAAAGGTATCCCAACTGTAGCTGTGAACATGACAGGATGTATGATTACCTAGAAGAGCATCAGGACTGTTTGAGGCATATGATAGCTATGTGATTAACATGATGATTCTATGGAGAGAGACATATGACAAGCATGCTCATTTCTGACGTGGAGCTAATCTGAAGTAAACATTGAATACTGCTTTCTATTCCTCCATCTTGTGACTGTGTAACTCCCTCTCTTGGATATCAGCATGTGAAGGACACTGTTCAGGAACTAGTTGATGCTCTGTATGTGATGACTCCTTCCATTCTGGAGAGGATCACAGATACATGGATCCTGAGATTGAAGCTCAAGCCGGAGACCAGGGAGAGTTCTCTAACAGTTTGATCCTCTGTTTCCTGTCAGGAGGGTACGACGGTCTGAACATCCTGAACTCGGTGGAGCGGTACGACCCGCACACCGGACACTGGACCAGCGTCACCCCCATGGCCACCAAGCGCTCAGGTAGGGTGTGTGGGTGTGTGTGTGTGTGTGTGTGTGTGTGTGTGTGTGTGTGTGTGTGTGTGTGTGTGTGTGTGTGTGTGTGTGTGTGTGTGTGTGTGTGTGTGTGTGTGTGTGTGTGTGTGTGTGTGTGTGTGTGTGTGTGTGTGTGTGTGTGTGTGTGTGGTGTGTGTGTGTGTGTGTGTGTGTGTGTGTGTGTGTGGTGTGTGTGTGTGTGTGTGTGTGTGTGTGTGTGTGTGTGTGTGTGTGTGTGTGTGTGTGTGTGTGTGTGTGTGTGTGTGTGTGTGTGTGTGTGTGTGTGTGTGTGTGTGTGTGTGTGTGTGTGTGTGTGTGTGTGTCTTATGGCGCATTTCCACTGCAGGACCTAGCCCGGCTTAGTACGGTATGGTTAGGCCTTGGTGGGCCAGGCTCACTTTATGCTGCGTTTCCATTACAGTGTAGTACCTGGAGCAGTAACTATAGTAACGCAGTGTAGGCGGAGCGATCGGCTGTTCGTCGGGCGGAGCGACGCTGCATAAAACTGCCGTGACGTCATCTTCAATGCGAACCACAAAGCCAAAACATCTATTAGCCCTCAGAGCTCACAGCTCCTCATATATGTTCAGAAACTAGACAAAAGTTAAACAAGTACAAACCACAGACTGCCTGTGTCATGGTGAATACAGTCGCTGCTTTATTTATGTCTGTATAGGCCGTTGTTGTGAGTGTGGATGGTCGGAGCATATACTGCGTTAGCTTAGCCAATCTCCATTTAGAAAACACGCATTTTAAAAGGTTTTTCGCCTGCCGTCTGTCTGCAGACTTGACAAAGCATTAATTCATGGTTTTTACTAACCGGTATCAGTATGTTGTTACTTCATCATTTAGAAACGTGTATTACAATTAAATCACGGTCAAATATGTCCATCTTGTTGTAGTTGTAGCCCCCTTGCCAGCAATTCTCTCTGACCAATCAGCAGTCGAGTGTTCACGTCACTAGTGTAGCATATTCAGCCCGGTTGTTGGCCCGCTAAGAACCTCGATTTTGGAGGGCCAGAAAAAAGGTGAGAAAGTCGCTCTGAGCCGGAACTAGCCCGAGTGGAAAAGCAAAAGAAAACGTGCTACGTGCTGCAGTGGAAAAGCGCCATTTGTTTCTGTTTATGAGACTCTTAGTCAAAGTCAAAAAGTCAACTTTATTGTCAATCTTTCAGTTTGTGTGTCCAGACAGAGAGATCGAAATACTGCTTCCCACAATCCAGAATACAAAAACAAATATATATAAAAATATGTATAAAAAATGTGTAATATACCTATATCAATCTTCCTGCCTCATCCAGGCGCCGGCGTGGCGTTGCTGAACGACCACATCTACGTGGTGGGGGGGTTTGATGGCGTCTCCCACCTGGACTCTGTGGAGGTTTATAACATCCGGACGGACTACTGGGCGACGGTCGCTTGCATGACGACGCCGCGATGCTACGTGGGAGCGACGGTGCTGCGAGGACGACTCTACGCCATCGCAGGGTGAGGAGGCACACGAGGCACAATTGGGGGAAAAGTCATAATTATGAGAAAACGTAAAAATTATGAGAAAGTCAACATTCAATCTAAAGATTCTAAGAAAAGTGAGAATTCTGAGAAAATGTCAAAAATCTGGGAAAATTCTGAGAAAAAATAAAAAATTCTGTGAAAAAAGAAAAAATTCTGTGAAAAAAACAGAATTCTTAGAAAAGTCAAAATTCTGAAAATTCTGTGAAAAGCCAAAATTCTGAGAAAAGGGAGAATTGTTAGAAAAAGTCAAAATTCTGGAAAGAAAACAGAATTCCAAGAAAAAGTAGAAAATCTGAGAAAAGTACACATTCTTAGAAAAAGTCTAAAAGTTTTAAATTCTGTGAAAAGCCAAAATTCTGTGAAAAGGGAGAATTGTTAGAAAAAGTCAAAATTCTGGAAAGAAAACAGAATTCCAAGAAAAAGTAGAAAATCTGAGAAAAATACACATTCTTAGAAAAAGTCTAAAAGTTTTAAATTCTGTGAAAAGCCAAAATTCTGTGAAAAGGGAGAATTGTTAGAAAAAGTCAAAATTCTGGAAAGAAAACAGAATTCCAAGAAAAAGTAGAAAATCTGAGAAAAGTACACATTCTTAGAAAAAGTCTAAAAGTTTTAAATTCTGTGAAAAGCCAAAATTCTGAGAAAAGGGAGAATTGTTAGAAAAAGTCAAAATTCTGTGAAAGAAAACAGAATTCCAAGAAAAAGTCGAAAATCTGAGAAAATTCTGAGAATAAAACTAATTCTGAGAAAAAAACTGAATTCTTAGAAAAGTCAAAATTCTGAGACATTTTAAATTCTAAGAAAATTCTAAGATCTGTAAAAAAAAAACTGAATTCCGAGAAAAAGTCGAAAACCTGAGAAAAGTACAAATTCTTATAAAAAGTCAAAATTCTGAGAAAATAAAGATGACGTTATATAGTCTATATAACAACAACAACATTCCGTAAATGAAAATGTCCTGCCTCCTCTCTCCAGGTACGACGGGAACTCTCTGCTCAGCAGCATCGAGTGCTACGACCCCGTCATCGACTCCTGGGAGGTCGTGACCTCCATGGCGACGCAGCGCTGCGACGCCGGAGTGTGTGTGCTGCGAGAGAAGTGAAGAAGACGAAGAAGAGTAAAGTGTTAGTGTTTCCATGAGCACCGTGTTGTAAACATCCTGAACTGACAGCTTGAAACACAACATGTGAAGCAGCAGCGAGCGGACAGACGGCAGCTAGCCTCTCTCACAGCGAACCCTCAGAGCTGCATGACTCTCCTCACCTGTGAGATTATTTTTTCAGTTTGTCTTCAAAGTGCAATATATTTCTACTCATGGAGAAGCTGCTACACGCCTTATGACCCGGCCTGCATCAGACGTCCGTGTTGCCTCATCCATCTTTTTGTAACTGTTTTAGATTCTCTTTCATACAGAAGGTGTTGCTCTCAGATTATATATATATATTTAGAGATTTTAGAGAAATGACTGAATTGTGCCAGTTGATTATTTTGTCCCTGAAGAAATCACAGAGTCAGAGCTGCATGTGATGATTTTATTTTATAAAGCTGTACATTAACCTTCACTGTTGCCTGAGACGTGAATAAACTCACCGAGAAATTAAACCCTGAAACAACAACGCGCTGAGTCGTCAATAATAACAACAACAGATCATGACGAAGCAGTTTGAAGTCTCAGAGTCATATCAGTATGTGGTGTCTCTACTTTAAAGAGTCCTCTCCTGCTGATGTTCAGGTGTATATCAGTATGTAGTGTCTCTACTTTAAAGAGTCCTCTCCTGCTGATGTTCAGGTGTATCAGTATGTAGTGTCTCTACTTTAAAGAGTCCTCTCCTGCTGATGTTCAGGTGTATATCAGTATGTAGTGTCTCTACTTTAAAGAGTCCTCTCATGCTGATGTTCAGGTGTATATCAGTATGTAGTGTCTCTACTTTAAAGAGTCCTCTCTTGCTGATGTTCAGGAGTATATCAGTATGTAGTGTCTCTACTTTAAAGAGTCCTCTCCTGCTGATGTTCAGGAGTATATCAGTAGTTAGTGTATCTACTTTAAAGAGTCCTCTCCTGCTGATGTTCAGGTGTATATCAGTATGTAGTGTCTCTACTTTAAAGAGTCCTCTCCTGCTGATGTTCAGGTGTATATCAGTATGTGGTGTCTCTACTTTAAAGAGTCCTCTCCTGCTGATGTTCAGGTGTATATCAATATGTAGTGTCTCTACTTTAAAGAGTCCTCTCCTGCTGATGTTCAGGTGTATATCAGTATGTAGTGTCTCTACTTTAAAGAGTCCTCTCCTGCTGATGTTCAGGTGTATATCAGTATGTAGTGTCTCTACTTTAAAGAGTCCTCTCCTGCTGATGTTCAGGTGTATATCAGTATGTAGTGTCTCTACTTTAAAGAGTCCTCTCCTGCTGATGTTCAGGTGTATATCAGTATGTGGTGTCTCTACTTTAAAGAGTCCTCTCCTGCTGATGTTCAGGTGTATATCAGTATGTGGTGTCTCTACTTTAAAGAGTCCTCTCCTGCTGATGTTCAGGTGTATATCAGTATGTAGTGTCTCTACTTTAAAGAGTCCTCTCCTGCTGATGTTCAGGTGTATATCAGTATGTAGTGTCTCTACTTTAAAGAGTCCTCTCCTGCTGATGTTCAGGTGTATATCAGTATGTAGTGTCTCTACTTTAAAGAGTCCTCTCCTGCTGATGTTCAGGTGTATATCAGTATGTAGTGTCTCTACTTTAAAGAGTCCTCTCCTGCTGATGTTCAGGTGTATATCAGTATGTAGTGTCTCTACTTTAAAGAGTCCTCTCCTGCTGATGTTCAGGTGTATATCAGTATGTGGTTGTCTCTACTTTAAAGAGTCCTCTCCTGCTGATGTTCAGGTGTATATCAGTATGTAGTGTCTCTACTTTAAAGAGTCCTCTCCTGCTGATGTTCAGGTGTATATCAGTATGTAGTGTCTCTACTTTAAAGAGTCCTCTCCTGCTGATGTTCAGGTGTATATCAGTATGTAGTGTCTCTACTTTAGAGAGTCCTCTCATGCTGATGTTCAGGTGTATATCAGTAGTGTCTCATACTAAGGGTGGGGGGGATGTAGTGTCTCTACTTTAAAGAGTCCTCTCTTGCTGATGTTCAGGTGTATATCAGTATGTAGTGTCTCTACTTTAAAGAGTCCTCTCCTGCTGATGTTCAGGTGTATATCAGTATGTAGTGTCTCTACTTTAAAGAGTCCTCTCCTGCTGATGTTCAGGTGTATATCAGTATGTAGTGTCTCTACTTTAAAGAGTCCTCTCCTGCTGATGTTCAGGTGTATATCAGTATGTAGTGTCTCTACTTTAAAGAGTTCTCTCCTGCTGATATTCAGGTGTATATCAGTATGTAGTGTCTCTACTTTAAAGAGTCCTCTCCTGCTGATGTTCAGGTGTATATCAGTATGTAGTGTCTCTACTTTAAAGAGTCCTCTCCTGCTGATGATCAGGTGTATATCAGTATGTAGTGTCTCTACTTTAAAGAGTCCTCTCCTGCTGATGTTCAGGTGTATATCAGTATGCAGTGTCTCTACTTTAAAGAGTCCTCTCCTGCTGATGTTCAGGTGTATATCAGTATGTAGTGTCTCTACTTTAAAGAGTCCTCTCCTGCTGATGTTCAAGTGTATATCAGTATGTAGTGTCTCTACTTTAAAGAGTCCTCTCCTGCTGATGTTCAGGAGTATATCAGTAGTTAGTGTATCTACTTTAAAGAGTCCTCTCCTGCTGATGTTCAGGTGTATATCAGTATGTAGTGTCTCTACTTTAAAGAGTCCTCTCCTGCTGATGTTCAGGTGTATATCAGTATGTGGTGTCTCTACTTTAAAGAGTCCTCTCCTGCTGATGTTCAGGTGTATATCAATATGTAGTGTCTCTACTTTAAAGAGTCCCTCTCCTGCTGATGTTCAGGTGTATATCAGTATGTAGTGTCTCTACTTTAAAGAGTCCTCTCCTGCTGATGTTCAGGTGTATATCAGTATGTAGTGTCTCTACTTTAAAGAGTCCTCTCCTGCTGATGTTCAGGTGTATATCAGTATGTAGTGTCTCTACTTTAAAGAGTCCTCTCCTGCTGATGTTCAGGTGTATATCAGTATGTGGTGTCTCTACTTTAAAGAGTCCTCTCCTGCTGATGTTCAGGTGTATATCAGTATGTGGTGTCTCTACTTTAAAGAGTCCTCTCCTGCTGATGTTCAGGTGTATATCAGTATGTAGTGTCTCTCCTTTAAAGAGTTCTCTCCTGCTGATGTTCAGGTGTATATCAGTATGTAGTGTCTCTACTTTAAAGAGTCCTCTCCTGCTGATGTTCAGGTGTATATCAGTATGTAGTGTCTCTACTTTAAAGAGTCCTCTCCTGCTGATGTTCAGGTGTATATCAGTATGTAGTGTCTCTACTTTAAAGAGTCCTCTCCTGCTGATGTTCAGGTGTATATCAGTATGTAGTGTCTCTACTTTAAAGAGTCCTCTCCTGCTGATGTTCAGGTGTATATCAGTATGTAGTGTCTCTATATCAGTATGTGGTGTCTCTACTTTAAAGAGTCCTCTCCTGCTGATGTTCAGGTGTATATCAGTATGTAGTGTCTCTACTTTAAAGAGTCCTCTCCTGCTGATGTTCAGGTGTATATCAGTATGTAGTGTCTCTACTTTAAAGAGTCCTCTCCTGCTGATGTTCAGGTGTATATCAGTATGTAGTGTCTCTACTTTAAAGAGTCCTCTCCTGCTGATGTTCAGGTGTATATCAGTATGTAGTGTCTCTACTTTAAAGAGTCCTCTCCTGCTGATGTTCAGGTGTATATCAGTATGTAGTGTCTCTACTTTAAAGAGTCCTCTCCTGCTGATGTTCAGGTGTATATCAGTATGTAGTGTCTCTACTTTAAAGAGTCCTCTCCTGCTGATGATCAGGTGTATATCAGTATGTAGTGTCTCTACTTTAAAGAGTCCTCTCCTGCTGATGTTCAGGTGTATATCAGTATGTAGTGTCTCTACTTTAAAGAGTCCTCTCCTGCTGATGTTCAGGTGTATATCAGTATGTAGTGTCTCTACTTTAAAGAGTCCTCTCCTGCTGATGTTCAAGTGTATATCAGTATGTAGTGTCTCTACTTTAAAGAGTCCTCTCCTGCTGATGTCCAGGTGTATATCAGTATGTAGTGTCTCTACTTTAAAGAGTCCTCTCCTGCTGATGTCCAGGTGTATATCAGTATGTAGTGACTAACTACAGCTCATTGAGCTAAAGGACTCTCTGAGGGACTTTAGTCTAAGTTATCTCAGTGAGCCTCAAACGGTTTGGTCATCTATGTAAACACATATTTCCAATGCAAACCTTTATCTATTTAATAAAGTAAAAAAAATGTAAGAACTCATTCCAATGTGTAGCTACTATAGGACAGTAACACGTACAAAATACAGTTTATAAGGTGATTAGTGAAATGTGATAATCTAATTATTTTTTGATTGTTAAAATATATACAGTTCTGTATGAGCGTTGAGAGATGTATCCATAAGGCGCGTTCACACCGCAGTACTTTTCCCACAAAGGTTCATCAGAACTCTAGTTCTGATGAACGAAGTACAGATGGCGTTCACACCGGAATAAGTCCCTGGGGGAGGATTAGGCAAATGAAGCAGCTGACGTCACTTCTTCTTCTTCTGCTTTGGGTTTACTGGCAGGCCGCAAACAACTTCACGGCGTATACTGCCACCCGGAGTCCCCGGCCGGAAGTCCCCGGAGTTGGAGACTGGCTTCAGTAGAAGCTGCTGGGACTCCCAGCTGCTTCTACTGAAGCCTACAGAGTAAATCTCCAGAACGCCGACACCTCCTCATCTCCACCGCTCCCATGTTTTCTTTTGTGTTGCCATAAGTTAGTCTCTCTGCGTTTCTGCGCTGGGCTAATGCTAATGCTAATAATGCTAATGCGAGGATAATAAAATGGCGGCTTCACAAAACTTTTTGGGAGTTTTACGGAGCGTGGTTTGCAATCCGCCCAGCCAATCAGACATAGGAACCTTTTTCTCCCACGAAAGTACCTGCTCTCTAGCAGGGACGGAAAAGGGGGTAAAAAGGTTCTCATGAACTCATTTTAGTTCCGGCTCTTTTTGGTGTGAACGCGACATTTCGGAACTATATCGGAACTAAAGTGGGAAAAGTACTGCGGTGTGAACGCGCCTATTGATCTCTTCATCTTGCTCTCACCAGATTGATGCTTTTATCTCCAACATTTAACCCCTAGAGGAGGTGAGGTCCCCCCCTAGAGGAGGTGAGGTACCCCCCCTAGAGGAGGTGAGGACCCCCCTAGAGGAGGTGAGGTCCCCCCCTAGAGGAGGTGAGGACCCCCCTAGAGGAGGTGAGGTCCCCCCTAGAGGAGGTGAGGTCCCCGCAAATAAAACAGGTTCACGTGGATAGGATACCAGATACATTTGCACACTCGTCATATACACTACACATTTTTCTTGGATTTTTGTTAACACCATAGTCCCTAATATATTTGTAGAAAGGCAGGAAATGGGATTCAAATCGAGAACATTTTTCATTGCAGAGGACCCCCTGTTGTGTGTGTGTGTGTGTGTGTGTCCCCCACTTCTCAAACCAAAGCTACACCCTTGACTGATGAGCTTGGTTTGTTTTCAGTGTCTTTCTAAACTATGATGATTATAACTGCATTAAAACATGAACTTTTGATACGTTATGCATGATCCGGGCGGTGTGAGCAGATGTTATAGAAAAGCGACCAATCAGACTGCTCAGCGGGTTATTTAAACAACGAGTCCCGGCAGCCCCTGAAGGTGTCACCTGAACGTATCCCTCCGCGTGTAAAGTGTAAACATTAGGCAGCCTACAAAGAGCAGAACTGTTTCACAGAATATTCAATATTTCTTAAAAACACGATGAGAGGAAGTACTAGTACCCGCAGTTAGAAGCTGTTTGTTGTTCTGCAGAGATGAAGAGGTGCTGAGGAGCAAGTTGAGCAACCATCATCATCATCATCATCATCATCATCATCAAAAACGAGTTCCTGCTTTAAAGATGCAAATGTTCAACAAAGCTCAGGTTAGATTATCTACGAGGATGGTGGAAAGTAACTAAGAATATTTAATCAACTACTGTATTTAAGTGTACATTTAAAGTACTTTACATGCATATTACTTTATAATGCAGTATGTACATATACATTTATACTGGTGGAAGACTTTTTTAAAGTAGGAACACCTGACAATGTACTCGGTTAACCAAAAATACATTAGGTGTGTCTGGAGGAACACAGGGATTTGAGTCTTTGCAGACCATTGACATGCACTAACACCTATAGAACTACAGGAGAGAGAGCACCACAGAGAGAAGAACAGGTACCAAAAGTTGCATTATTTATTGCATGAAATATATTATACATGAACATCTCTTTTATGTTGACATTATACTGCGCTGTAAGTCTTATCTTTATGCACAATAACACAGTCATTAAAATGTAGTTATAGTGGTGTAGAAGTATAGAGTTGCAAACAATGGAAAACTGGAAATATAATCAGTATCAGGTTTATTAACAACAATCAGCATGTATGCAAAATCAAGAAATATAAATATAGGTAAATATACAAAACAAATATAAAAAAATACTACAAAAAAACATAAATTAGCTTATTATACAATTATGTACAATATATCTAAATATAGAATATTTAAAAATAGAAAGGCTGTGAAGTTTTGTGTATTTTTGTGCAGAAATGTGGAACATTCTAAGAGGGATGTGCAAACGTACGCAGTCTTAGTTTCAAGTACCTACAATTAAATGTAAGTATATTGTAAGTAAGCATAGTACTTCCACCACTGTGTATATTGTATTTATATACATAACAATGTATTGCACCACAACACTGATAAAAAAGCAAACCTATTGAAATGCAGTTTGTTATTAAGAAGCGTTATTAACCTGAGGCATTGTACAGATGACACATCGATCTATTTTGTATTATGTATCTAAATCTTCAAATTACCTTATCAGATGCATTCAGTGGATTAAATACAATATTTCCCTCTGAAATATAGTGGCGTGGAAGTAGAAAGTAGAAAGTAGAAAAACATGTGAATTCTGGAAATATTATTAAGAGCTGAGGGGTGGGTCTACTTTTTTCAGCGGACGTGCTCACTGCCTTGGAACACTGTGCATGGATGTATGTGTGAGTGTGTGTGTGTGTGTGTTTGTGAGTGTCGAAGTGTGTGTGTAAACTGCCTCCTCTCGTGCTGCTGACGACAGACTGCCATCGGGATTATAAAAAAAACTACAAATATAAAAACTCCTACAGGAGAACCGTGACCCTGCAGCGGGACTCCCTCTGTCACCTAGCCGGGTTCAGAGCTCTATTTACGGGGACGATATGAGCCAGCCTCGGCCGGACGAGTTCCAGCCTCCTCCGGAGTGCCCGGTGTTCGAGCCGAGCTGGGAGGAATTCAGAGACCCGTACTCCTTCATCAATAAGATCCGACCCATCGCGGAGAGAACCGGCATCTGTAAGGTCCGGCCGCCCCCGGTGAGTGTGTCTGATTCCCCGGTAACGGAGGGGCGAAATGTCGGTAGAAGGACCGGCTCAAGGAGAGGAGAAACGCTGTAGATTTAAAGGGACTCTCCAACATGGCGGACGTTCATTCTTTGTGCTGCTCACACACACAGAGGCTCTCAGTGGTGGGAAGTAACCAAGTACATGTACTCAAGTACTGGAGGATGTTATAAAAGGAAAATATTCCAACAAAATACTAATCATTAAAAAAGAATAAGGAAAAGTAATTACACCAAATATACATGTATACAATATTCATAATATTCATTTTCACATTGTGTGTAATGCCTTGTTTACAGACAACAAATACCTAATAGGGATACAAATAATACATCTTCATGAAAATAAACTAAATCACTAATACACTTACAATGAATATATGACAACTGCAGTAGTGAAGTACATCAGTCAAGTTCTGTAAATATTATAATACATATTTTGTATGTGTCATTAAAAAAGGTAAAGTATTTACACCAAATACTAAAAAACCTTACTACAATGAATATTTGACAACTGCAGTATATTATATTTTAAAGTGGAAGCAGGGATTTATATTATACATAACAACAATAATAATAATACATGTGATTTCTGGTGTTTTTCCTGGTGCTCAAAGCGCTTACATACATATATTTATGTGCTAAACATACTGAGATGAACATGGGTCATAGTATTAAAAAAGAGCAATATGTTGTTGACATGATGTGTATTTATGTAATTAGTGATAAAGTAACCAAGTACATTTACTCAGGTACTGCATTCTACAAGAATTACACATACGTATTCTCAGTAATAAAGACCTATATTCAGAGAAGTACACATTATGTCATATACAGAATAAAATAGAATACTCTCTGATTTACCAACCTGCTGATCATATACACATAGTGTAATAAAGAGGTTGTGCACAGTAGCTTATATAGTAAAGTATATCCTTTGAGGTAGGCTGCATTATTTAGGTACAACATTGTACTTGTACTTTAATTTAACTATTACAACTGTGTACTTTTCCTCCACTACATGTATTTAATACCTTTAGTTACTTCACAGATGTGGATGAATGATGTGAAATATAACCAAGTGTTAAATCAGACTTTAGTTCCACCTGGAGTAAATCCACAAGCTACCCTGCAGTATACAAAGTCATTCAAACTAGCTGCACCTTTACCAG
This sequence comes from Trematomus bernacchii, assembly GCF_902827165.1. Classification (NCBI taxonomy): domain Eukaryota; kingdom Metazoa; phylum Chordata; class Actinopteri; order Perciformes; family Nototheniidae; genus Trematomus; species Trematomus bernacchii. The sequence continues at coordinate 287,099 of NW_022987826.1, read as the reverse complement.
CTTTGAGAACACTTTCATGATCAATCATTATAAAACATATCATATATATTATTCTGAAATGGACCAATCTGCACAATGACTACTTTTACTGTCGCTACTTTAACTATATTTTGATGAGAATACTTTTATACTTTCACTTGAGGAACATTTTGAATGCAGGACTTTTACTGTAACAGAGTATTCCTACACTCTAGTACTTCTACTTTTACTCAAGTACAAGATCTGAGTACTTCTACTTTTACTCAAGTAGGCCTACAAGATCTGAGTACTTCTACTTTTACTCAAGTACAAGACCTGAGTACTTCTACTTTTACTCAACAACAAGATCTGAGTACTTCTACTTTTACTCAAGTACAAGACCTGAGTACTTCTATTTTTACTCAAGTACAAGATCTGAGTACTTCTACTTTTACTCAAGTACAAGATCTGAGTACTTCTCCCATCTCTGCTAGGCTAGTTAGCTCCCGTTTGTGGCTATTTAAACGCAGTTCTTTTGCCCCGTTTCATGTTTAATGTGTCTGATAAAGATGTGTTGGTGTATTTCGAGTGTACTACGGTGGTGTTCCTCCGTGTTGTCGGTAAACAAAGCCCCCAGGGCTCCGATCATTGAGGCTAGGCTAACGTTAGCTCAACAACCAACCTGTCATTAAAACCTGAAGGAAGTTGAAGCCGGTTTTTATGAATGGACGTAGTGGCCAAACGGTGGTACTACAACTACCGTGATGTCATAATGGACTTTTCCCATTGACTTACATGGGGGAAAGAGACGTCTGTAAATCAGCGTGTAATTTTTTTTAAAGCTAAATAAAATACCCAGCATGAACACTGTTACATCCCTTATTTAACTCATTAAGGTGTTAACGTTTTAAAACGCGTTAAAAGATGAATCCAAGTTATTTTCTCTATCGATTCATCTGACTGACAGAGAGCAGGGGATCGGATGCGGGGTTTAAGAGGAAAACCCAACTGCGCATGCTCAATGGGCCCACATCCGGGTAGTTTAGTGGCCATTCTGGGCTTCATGCACCATTGAGTAACGCTCATATAAACGGTGTTGTATTCAGCTCTTTTATACAACCATGGTCATAATTCAGGACACAGCTTTGACATCTGTTCGGAGGGAAAACTTTCTCCTTCTTCAGCTTAAAATATGAAGATAAAAACATGGATTATAAACATGAATTAACCCTTTTGGCCTTATTATTCAAATGTCAACACATCCCTGCAGTTGGGGTTGATTAAGGTTTCTTTGTAGGAGAGCATCCTCACAAAGCACTTGCATCCCTTCTCAGTTTCTACTAAATATATGAAGCTTTTATGTGTTTATCTCAATGGTTAACTTAATTAAATGTTCTTTTTAATGGTTTAATGTCACTGAAATGTGCCCTTGTGATGGGACTCAGGTTTATTTACATATACTCTTATTGTTATATTTGAAGATGTGGTTCAGCATCGCAGTTGTGTTGCATGATGTAGTAATAAATTACGCGTGTGTGAAGGTGAGGCAGTGTTCATGCTCGGGCCTGTATGTTGCAGGGTGTTGTCCTCCATGTTGGCTTTGTGGCAATCTGTGAGGGAGTCTTCCATCTGGCCCGTCTGTGTGCCAGGCAGCGGGGGAGGTGGGTTTCTCACTGTCAACAAGAAACTGGGATTAGGTCAATCTGTTGGGATGCTCGTACTGGGATTAACCTCCAAATGATGAACATAAATGACATCATTGGGATGTCTTTGTGGCACGAATTGGCTCCTGATGTCTGGTGTTAGGTCGGTTTTCCAATCAGCGAGGCTATGATGTGTTCAATGGAACCTGTAACATAATATAATATCATTATTTAACGACATTATGTTTGTGTCTTCTGTTAGAAATTAAAATCAAGATTCATCAATACTTCTGCTGCCTTTTCTGTTTCTTAGTTGTTGTTGTTGTTGTTGACGCGTCTCTGCTTGTTCTTGTTTAGCTGTTTTCAGTATAGCCGATGTAGATTTTCAACATGGCATCATTGAACTGTATGTTGGGATTATACTCCAATCCTCCAGTGTACTCAAAGTGCTTTATTCAAATGGCTTTGCGTGCTGCTCTTTATCACAAAACCATTGGATTTAAAGGATATATATCTGGTTTGAAGTCCAATTAGCTCGACTCTAATGTGTTCAAAGGAACCCGTAACACATAGAATATAATAATTAAACAGCATTATGTTATCTCACAGGGTTTGTGTGATTTCTGTTTCTCAAAATCTTAAATACTATCAGTATTTTTTCCACATGTATTTACAGCGCGAAGAGGGGACACTCAGGTTCACGCTGTAAATACATGTGGAAAAAATACTGATAGTATTTCAGATTTTTGTCGTTAATTAACAAGAAATGTCTCACAATGTTACGGGAAAAACTGAAGTCATAAATGAGGTCGACCTCACCATGCGAAGTGCTAAGATGAGATGGACCTTTATTTAAGGAGTTGAAAACAGGACAGATCCACACGAGGTAAAACAAGTACACACCAAATGTAAATGATTCAGTAACTGTTGAGATATTTACATATTTGTGTTCAGATTATTAGATATATTTAAATGTGGTGTGCCGATGCAAGCCGGTCAGAAAGCAAGACTGAGTCTGGACAAACATGATCAGTCTTTTCAATATGGAAATGCATTTCTATTATTATCCTAGGCGTTTTTCAGCCTAGGATAATATGGAATAAACGGCTGTAACTTGCTCAGGGAACATAATATGCAGGTTAAATGTAATTTGGAAGTATAAAACATCTATATGCAGCTTTATAAATAATAAAAAAGAAAATTCCTATGATCCTGGCAGAGTAAACACTAAAAAAACATTTGTACTGGCGTTTTTGAAAAGTGCTGGTAAAGTCAGCCATTATCACACAAAGTTAAGGTAAAATGTGGACTTTAAATGAAGCAGACTTGAGCTTGAGCTTCTCCTGAATCAAATGAGGTAAGGCACTTGATGCTGGCTGCTAGAGAAGGTTAGAAAAGGTGAGGAGAAACAAATAAACACAGGAGAGTCAGGCAGGCGGAAATCCCGTCTTTTCTTCACCAAAAATAATACAGTTTTTCATTTTTTTTCAAATTGATCTCAGGGAATATTCGAGTCTCGTGTCAATGTACAACCTTCCTCTCAAAAATGTGACATCAAATCCAGAAATGTGAAAGTTGTCTGATATCAAAGTCACAATGAACATGCGTGACTTTTCAACGTTGGAGTAACTCATTCTGGGGACTGCAACCCTTCAGAGTCTTTGTCCACTCTCCCACTTTGTATATATCTCCAATAGTCCCTCTGTTGTTCTGCCTGCATTCTGGGATGTTGTTGTCCTGTATGCCGGCTGTGTTCAGTATTGATCTGATATTGATCCGTGTTATAGAGGAGAGCGTCTCTGTGTTCAATCAATCAATCAATCAATCAATCTTCAGCAGCTGCTCTCCAAACTATAACCTCACTTTGAAAACCTGCAACCAGTTATCTGCTCCCAGATATCAATATCCATGCTTCCTGTTGTTCTGACCTTTGTGTGTGTGTGTGTGTGTGTGTGTGTGTGTGTGTGTGTGTGTGTGTGTGTGTGTGTGTGTGTGTGTGTGTGTGTGTGTGTGTGTGTGTGTGTGTGTGTGTGTGTGGTGTGTGTGTGTGTGTGTGTGTGTGTGTGTGTGTGTGTGGTGTGTGTGTGTGTGTGTGTGTGTGTGTGTGTGTGTGTGTGTGTGTGTGTGTGTGTGTGTGTGTGCAGGGCTGGCAGCCTCCGTTTGCTTGTGATGTCGACAGACTTCACTTCGTTCCTCGGATCCAGAGGCTCAACGAGCTGGAGGTGAGTTTAGTTATTTAAATTAATTAATCCACTTTTTTCCTGTATCAAACATAAAGACATAAACATGACATTTATTCACTTAAACATTCAAACTGATTATTGAGTGTATCACGTCTCTTCCTCAGTGGATGATGTTTCCTCTTGTTTAGATTACTCAGCCCTGTTATCTCTCTCCGGGGATCGCCTCACTTTTCCTTCTAAGCCTCCCTCTGGTTTGTTCCCCTGGTTCCTGACTGTTTGCATTTCTCACATTATGTCCCAGGCGCAGACCAGAGTCAAACTCAACTTCCTCGACCAGATCGCCAAATTCTGGGACCTGCAGGGATGCGCCCTGAAGATCCCCCACGTGGAGAGGAAGATCCTGGATCTATACAAGCTGAACAAGGTTTGCATGTCATTGTCATTGTGCTGAACCTTGTATTTTTTGCACAGTGTGAGATAAAAATGACACTTATATTATGAATATTACACTTAAAGGGGACCTATCATGCAAAATGCACTTGTTGATGTCTTCTCTACATCACCATGTGTCCCCGGTGTGTCCCCGGCGTGTCCCCGGCGTGTCCCCGGCGTGTCCCCGGCGTGTCCCCGGTGTGTCCCCGGTGTGTCGGGGAACTCACGCAGCGTCAGAAAATAAACCCCTCTCTCTTTTCCTCCGTACCCAATCTCTAAAAACGGGGGAACAACGGAGCTGATCCAGATTTGCGTCCGATATGACGTAATATCTGAAATGTGGACCCACGGCCCTATCAGAAACGTTGCTATCAGAAACAATGCCCGACTGTTTTGGACGTAATATGGTCTGTGTTTACATTAGCATCGCTAACACTCAGAGCTAACCTGTACTGGAGAGCATGTGTGTGAAGAAGCAGGAAATAAAAAGGAACTCACCTTGTGGTATAACCAGCAAGAGAGAAAGCCTTTGAGCTCCATACTGTTTCAGAGAGAATCCTTGATAATCCATGATATGGCGTTTCATCACGGCAGCATTTAGTTTAGACAGTAGCTGCCGGGTCCCCCATGAGCTCAGCCCTCTCCCTTTTTATTTTAAAGCTTTATACCCCAAATCAGCACTTTAGAAACAGGAAGTGAAACAGAGGGATATGAGGCATGGCTAGAATGGTCTGTTTGGTGTTTGGAGCAAAACACTTCATAGACATGTTTTTTATATATTTTTATATATCTGAGACCTATGCTATTGCCTAAAGATAGCATGATAGGTGACCTTTAAGAGAGGGTTGCAGATGGGAGGCGTGTGGCGCAGTGGGTTCAAACCCCACTGCAATCAGCATGTCGTTGTGTCCCTGAGACACTTCACCCCAAAGTGCTCCTGTGGGGATTGCCCACAGTATTGAGTCTGTTAGTCCCTTTGGATACAAGCGTCTAACAAGCGATGTCATGTGTTTTATCAAGTCATGTCCAATACCTCCAGAAGTCCAAATGTCAACATTTATTTAAAACAGGATAAATATAATGACTCTAAAATTCACAACATGTGTTTATCTCACTAAATAATCTGCTTCCATATTTGTTTGTTGTTGTTTAGCCTCAATAATAACATGTTTACTGCACTCACAAACAATGTGCTGTCCTGTTTGAGGCACTGGCGAGTTATAGTCCTTAAAGAACTTTAAAAATGAGCATTTCTTTACGTGATTGTTTAACAATAAAAACTCTGAGAGAATAACCCCACAACAAAACGTGTGTGTGTGTGTGTGTGTGTGTGTGTGTGTGTGTGTGTGTGTGTGTGTGTGTGTGTGTGTGTGTGTGTGTGTGTGTGTGTGTGTGTGTGTGTGTGTGTGTGTGTGTGTGTGTGTGTGTGTGTGTGTGTGTGTGTGTGTGTGTGTGTGTGTGTGTGTGTGTGTGCAGCTGGTAGCAGAGGATGGAGGCTTCGATCTGGTCTGCACGGAGCGCCGCTGGACGAAGATAGCGATGACGATGGGTTTCGCTCCAGGTAAAGCGGTGGGCTCTCACCTGAGGGTTCACTACGAGAAGATCCTGTACCCCTACAACCTGTTCCAGAGCGGAGCACACCTGCTGGTGAGGAGGAGGAACTACACTCACATCTACATATTAAACATCTTTCTTAGAGGAGCGAGCTGACACACAGAGAACATTGGAGCATGATCTGAGGCTTTGGAAAACGCAGGAATGTGCATCATTTTATTGCATCATACGGATTTTAATTTTGCACAATCCACGTAAAGCTAAAGAAACGTCTGTAGAAACAAAGATTGAGTTTTCTCAAGTTAATGTTTCAAGTCTCTCTCATCACGAGCTCAGCAGCTGGAGAGATATGGCAATGAAAACCTGGAGTCCTCCTCCAGCAGAGCAACATGAATCTATAGAGGACATAGAACTAATAAAACAGATCAATCAAATAAAAGATAGATACAGTCATTTTTCATAAATTCAAACATTTGTCTGAAAATCAAAAAATTCGGACTTTCTCTAAAAATTCAGAAAATCTAAAACATCCTGACTTTTTTCCGAAAATCCTTAAAATTCTCACTTTTTCCTGAAAATCATACATTTCTGAATTCTTCCTGAAAATCCTAAAATTCAGACTTTTTCCTGAAAATCCTCAAAATTCGTACTTTTCTCAAAATTCTGAAAATCTTAAAATTCTGAAAATCTTAAAATTCTATATACAGTAGGACAGAACAGATAAAACAGATAACATAGTGCAAGAGAATGTCTCCCTCTGATCCGAGAGAATACCCTGTCAACTCAAGACTCAGAGTAAACCCTCCTGGCTCCATATATATTATTTGTTTATATCTACAGCTAATTTTACTACAAATTCTTAAAATATTTGAAATGTAAAAATCCCTTCGTAGTGTTTTCATACAAAACTGCATGAACACACAAATTACTGAGGAAGACATCTGAATATTGTGGAGGTTTTAATAATGAACGTGCCACTTTTTAAAAAACCTCATGAAATGACAAATGCTATGAGGATAAGAATCAGAAAGAGAAAACCCACTAAAATCATTTATATTCTCACCTAAATCTATGCCTGAATGATGGTATATTTCTACATGGAAAAAACTCATAATTTCACAAATGAATGAGACAATAAACGCCCTCCTCGGCTCCGTACATATCATTTATTTTATACCTGTAATGGCCCTTTATACCTGTATATTGCATTATTGAACGTTCACTCATAAACAAAAATCTCAACATACAATCAGAGATGAAGAAAGCATCATTTTAGGCCCCGTCCACACGGAGACGAAAACGAACAGAATTCAATATCAAAAAAGTCTTCTGTCCACACGAGACCGCTCGACCCGCTGGAGACGCTGTAGTACATATGCCGGGCCTGTAAGTGGCGCTGTACTTCCGCCACAAAATACACCAAAATCAACTGACTGTGTGAACGTGAACATTAATAGAATATCCCCTCCCATCTTCAGAGCAATCTGACTATTATAATATTAGCGTTAAGAAAGCTTACTTAAATATCTGCCACGACATAAGTAACCGGATCAGAGTAACATTAAGTACAGTCCGCGGCACTGTGAGTGCAGACGTAGATGTGTCCCATTATCATTCATATCATATCACATCATAATGTATCATATATTTCCTTATCTGAGTCAGCTGAGCCGTATCTGGCCGTGCAACACTCACAGTGTCACATACTGTATGCAGAAGTATTATTTTAAGCAACACATTAAGTTGACGAAACACTCGAGTCAAATGTAATTAAAGTCAGATCGTGTCTTGGACGGGGCAGTGATATCATAAACCTGTTAATGTACGCATTCAAACACTTTCTCTGTTACCAGCTGTATTCACCTTGCAGGTGCAGCTATGTGGCTTTGATCCTGGATAAAGTGTTTAAGTCATGGATGTTTAAAGTTTAACTTCTTCATATTTGACTAATATTAAAGTTCACTTTTCATTCAGGAAGTATGACGCTGCGCTGTCAGTACGCTTGTCCATGTTTGTGATTGGTCGAATGCTCCAGATACCACCCCTTTCATGTGAACGCGCACCTAACTAGATAGGACACGGCTGGCTTGAGCGATCCACTTGATAACCAGCGTCGTAGTACAGTTTAGCGAGAGCGCATATGTTTTGGCTTAGGCCAACCGGCTAACTCAAACATATCCAGGTTAAGTTGAACCAGCTTCGTAGTACAGGCCTCTGGAGAGGTGGGGCTATGATCATATAGGGCGTACATACAGAGCCGTAAGCGTTTCGTCCCCAGACCTACCGACCTTGGGAGCCGTTATCAAAGGGTATCGTTTGAGGGCTCCGTGTCCGCGGCTCCGTGTCGGCCTCGTGTGGACGAACCGTCTATACGATAAAGAACTGTAGCGGATACGACCCGTTTCGTCTCCGTGTGGACGGGGCCTTAGGCCTAGGCTCCACGGGGACGAAAACGGGTTGAATCCGCATATTTCTCATGCGTATAGCCCTTTAAGCTCGACGACGCCGTAACAGAAACGTAGAAACAGACCCCGCAAACGACAACGGGTCCAAAGGTGGATAGATCTGGGAACGGAGCGCTCTGGGGGGTCCAACGGGCCGTGGGGTCGCCTATACGGTCATCCGTTTCATAGCCCCGCCTCTCCCCGCCTCTTCCCACCTCTCCGCGTACCCCGCATCATTGCTGATGTGTTTCGTTAACAACAACAATGGCGGATCGCAGGGTTGCTATCGTGCTCCAGTCGCTACTGACCATGCTACAGTTCTTTGTGCAACATCTACAGGAGCTCCTCCTTGAATTCAGATTATTTATCTTTATCTCGATATGGACATAAACGCGAGTGAAGTCTAATCTGACAGGACGGAGACACGCAGCTCCTCCCGCTGTGATGCAGCGGGAGCAAAACACACAGTTCAAGTCAGATCATCACCCTTAGCTATTTTAATTACCTCTCAAACTAAACTAGTTATAAATATGTTCATTTTTACTGTCGAGTCATCATTACTGGATCAGCTGCTGCATGAGACAGACACTGACGCTGTGAGAAGAGAGGAAAAAGAGAGGCTCCGTGTATTTGATGATTATATATCATTATATCGTCGTTATTCATTTGTTTTAAAGCTCAATAAATAACAATGAAGACCTTTGACCGGCACTTTTATAATTTTGTCCGGAAGATTTAAACTTTAACACACGCTGACCGGCGAAAAACTCTGCCCGGTTCTGTCGGCCCCCACCGCGGAGAATAAACAGAAGGGCAGCCATGACAACCATTCTTCTTCGCTGCTTTTGTGGAGGAAGTTGCTGCTTTTGTGGAGGAAGTTACAGCGCCACGTACAGGTTCGGCATATGGACTGCAGCTTTTCCAGCGGTTGGATCTAAACGGAGCCGTCTCGTGTGGGCAGACACTATCCGGTGTATATTGCGTGTGAACGGAAGCTTTTTGCGATTGCGTTTGCGTTACTCCTATGCGTTTTGCCGTATGCGTTCCCTTGGAGCCGGGGCCTTAGATGTGATGCCAAAGGCGTGTGAATGTTTGCTTTACTCACCCTCACAGAGTGTGTGTCAACAGAAACACAGTACACAGAGTTCAGCTGATCTGTAAACAAACCCTGATAATGCTCATCCATAGCGTTTTATTTCCACCTATCCTTTAATGTTACGGTCAAAGTTAAACCATGTGTCACGCTATAAAAGATGTGTTCAGGAAGACTAGTTTCCTACCATGAAAACAAAAGGAAACAAATGCATTATTAGGATATGCATGGTTTGTTTACGTTGCATTTAATTTAGAGATGACGTTTGTTTTGAACTCTGTTGTTTGACTAACATCAGAGTGTGAATCTGAGTATAAAGAGGGCTGCTCAAACCCAACGTGTGTGTCTCCCGGCTCTCTCTGCTCAGGCTCCAGAGACAGCTTCCAAACTGAAGCTTTGTTTGGAGGCTGACCCTGAACTGGAAAAGGTACGTTTGTGTCGGCAAACTCACCATTAACAAACATGCATGAAGACGTGCACGTGTGGCGGTGTGTTCAGGGTCCTGTTTCAATGAAGACGTGCACGTGTGGCGGTGTGTTCAGGGTCCAGTTTCAATGAAGACGTGCACGTGTGGCGGTGTGTTCAGGGTCCTGTTTCAATGAAGACGTGCACGTGTGGTGGTGTGTTCAGGGTCCTGTTTCAATGAAGATGTGCACGTGTGGCGGTGTGTTCAGGGTCCTGTTTCAATGAAGACGTGCACGTGTGGCGGTGTGTTCAGGGTCCTGAGCGATTAGTTTCATGAGGAGGTGGAAGAAGTATTCAGATTACTTAAGTGAAGGTACTTATACCACACTGGATGAAAGGCTTTCTCACAAATACAAGTCCTGCATTGAAAATGTTCAAAAGTTGTGTTATGAAAAAAAGTCAATAAATGAAAATGTAATAATTCAAAATAAAGTTTAGGTTGAGAATACTCAGGGAAAGTACCTCCAAATAAAAAAAAATATATATCAGAAAAAAGTTTGTGTGTGTGTGTGTGTGTGTGTGTGGTGTGTGGTGTGTGTGTGTGTGTGTGTGTGTGTGTGTGTGTGTGTGTGTGTGTGTGTGTGTGTGTGTGTGTGTGTGTGTGTGTGTGTGTGTGTGTGTGTGTGTGTGTGTGTGTGTGTGTGTGTGTGTACAAGTCAGTTAAAGTTTATGCTAAAAATATAATATTTTCACAGCTTTACAAGAATCTAAACTTTAAGTTTGGGCTATTTTTGATTTAAAAACTCATGTTTCTAATGTAAAAATCCTAATGAGTAAATCAGTAAAAAGTACACTTTCATAGTGACATGAAAAGAAAATACTCAACTAAAGTACAAGTACCTCTAAACCTAAAAAACATACATCAGTTTTTGAAGTATTTGTAATATCTCCAGGTGTTGCCTCGCTGTCAGATGTCTCTCTTTAAAGACAGGAGCTGCTGGGCCACCTCTCCGTCCACCTCTCCGTCCACCTGTCAGGCAGTCTGTGTTATCCAGACAATGCAATCTGACGCTCTTAATTGATATTTAAAGTGACACAATAACACAGACTGACCGACCAATGGAGGCAGACGAAGCCCAGAAGCTCCTGCGTGCTGCGACGTAACATTACAGTTGTAATTGAGCTAATCAGCGGCTCATCAGTTTAAATGTTGTCTCCTCTCCTCTCCTTCTCAATGGCCTCTTTAATGACTAAACAGCCCCTCGCCCTAACCCCTCGCCCTAACCCCTCGCCCTAACCCCTCGCCGGGCAGCTCTCTGAACGCCTGCTCACCTTTCCTCTGTTTGGCATGTTCCTCCCTGTTTGAACTGAAATACTTCCTCTAACCACATCCTCCTCTGGATGTTGACTCTCTCTCTGATGGAGTCCTTCAGCCACAGCGTGACGCTCTTACTTCCCCAGAGCTTATTTTATTACAGCTGATAAACACAAGTAACACTCATATAAAGAGATCTTTTTAAAAACAGGCCGAGGGGTCTCACACTTCCTGTTTCAGAACACCTGTCTTTGTTGGGGTAGTCAAATGAAACGCAGCGTCTAAACATCTATTCATATCTCACCTGAACACACAGGTATTTCCAGTTAGACACACACACACACACACACACACACACACACACACACACACACACACACATACACACACACACACACACACACACACACACACACTTTAGTTTGACACACAGATCTTGTGATACCACAGAGCAATCTTGAAACCTCCTAAGAACAATAATAAATACAGAAATCGGGAGTTTAAAGACCCGCTGTGTGTTCCTGCAGTGTGTTTCAGAAGGCGGAGGGAACAGGAAGTGACATCACCGCGGACACCAAGGAGCTGCAGACCCCCCCGACCTCGCCCGACACACACTCTGCAAGAAGAGCCAAGCGCATGAAGTGTGAGGTGGGTGACGTTTCAATGCAGAGACACACACGCACGCACACACACACACACATGCACGCACGCACACGCACGCACGCACACACACACACACGCACACACACACACACGCACACCTACACACACACATACATACACACACACCACACCACCTCGCACACCACACACACACACGCCCACTACCACACACACACATACAT